>NC_049916.1:1606387-1906387 GCF_001411555.2 Juglans regia
TGGCCTTTCCTAAGGGCAATGCTGTTAAAACTGGAGTTTGGGGACAAAATAATAGGATTACTTATGAAAAGTGTGAAAACTGTCAGCTTCTCTATTCTTGTAAATGGAAAGGTTGGGAGATCTATAAGGCCAATTAGAGGAATAAGGCAAGGGGACCCCCTGTCCCCTTACCTTTTCATCATATGTGTAGAAGGTTTTAGCCAAATGCTTCATACAGCTGAGAGACAGGGAGACATAAGGGGAAGTGCTGTTTGTAGAGGAGGATTGAGGGTGAATCACCTACTTTTTGCTGATGATTGTGTGCTTTTTTGCAGGTCAAAAGTAGATGAGTGGAGGAGAGTTTATGAAATTTTAAAACTCTTTGAAGCTGTTTCTGGCCAAGCACTTAATAAGGAAAAAACTTCTATAATGTCTAGCAAAAATACAAAAAGTGAAGTAAGAAGGAGAGTCAATCATGAAGCTGGTGCAGTGATGTGTGATAGCTATGAAAGATATTTAGGCCCACCTGCCTTTGTGGGAAGATCAAAATATAATGCTTTCCGAAGCATAAAGGAAAGAATATGGATGAAGGTACAAAATTGGAAGACCAATTTCCTCTCGAAAACTGGGAAGGAGGTGATGATTAAAACTGTATTGCAAGCTATACCAACCTATACAATGGGTGTTTTCCTACTGCCCAAAAGATTGTGCACTGAGATTGAAGGCATTTTCTCGATATTTTGGTGGAGCCAAGGTCAGAATGAGAAAGGTATTCATTGGAGAAAATTGAGTGAAATGGGAAGACAAAAAATGAAGGGAGGAATGTGATTCAGATCTTTGACAAGTTTTAATATGGCAATGCTTGCAAAACAGGGGTGGAGAATACTAAAAGATCCTCAATCCTTAGTTGCTAAAGTTTACAAGGAAAAATATTATAAGCACTCAAAGGTCTTGGAGGCAACTCTTGGCAAATCCCCTTCTCTAATCTGGAGAAGTGTAGGGGAAGCAATGGAGGTGGTAAGGGAATGGGCTATATGAAGGGTGGGTAATGGCAAGGATATCAAGATTTGGGGACAAAAATGGTGGCCTACTAAAACTACCCATTGTGTACAGTCTCCTAAAATGATGTTGCAAGCTGAGGCAAAAGTTTGTGAATTAATAGATGAGGAAAAAAGGTGTTGGAAGGTGGATTTGGTAAATGTTGTGTTGTCAAAGGAGGAAGCGGAGATTGTGAGATCAATCCATGTCAGTCAAAGGGGCATAGCAAATAAACTTGTGTGGGGTCAAACAAAGAATGGGAAGTACTCGATGAGGAGTGCATACCACATGGTCCAGCAAAGGTTATTGCAAATAGGTGGTGAACCTTCTAATCTCGAGAATAAAGATGAGATATGATCAAGAATTTGGTGCATGAATGTACCAACTACTACAAAGATGTTTGTGTGGAGAGCTGTTAGTGATTTGTTACCCACAAGGAAAAATCTGTGGAAGAAAAAGATTGGAGAGGATCCTTTGTGCCCAATATGCAATTTGAATGAAGAAACAATATCTCATGTAATGTGGTCTTGCCCTGCAACAGTAGATGTATGGGGGGATACAATGAGTCCTATTAGTAAGTGGCCTACTGGTGAGTGTGATTTTGTACAAAAATGGTTGGACTAGTGCAGAGGTAGGGATCAGAAAATCCTTGAAATGGTGGCTGTAATAATGAGGGGTATATGGTATAGAAGAAACAAATATGTATCTGAGAAGAAGTTTTGGAGGCCTGGTAATGTAGTACAGATGGCAGTTACAGGGTTGGAGGCTTTTTATTCAGCAAATGAGGAAAAAAGGGGGTTGAATAAGGGGGAGGGAGGGGAAAGAGAAAAATGCCATTGGAGATTCCTGTTGGTGTAGCTTTCAAAGTTAATTTCGATGGGGCTCTTGACCAGAGTTGCTCAAAGATGGGAATGGGCGTCGTAATCAGAGATAGGCAGGGGGAGGTAGTGGCTGCTATGTGTTCTTCAAAAAGGGATGCCCAAAATTCCTATGTGGTAGAGGGGATGGCCCTGTGGAGAGCCATGGGATTCTGTTTGGAGATTGGAGTAGTGGATGTGGTTTTCGAAGGAGATTCAAAGGAATTGATTGAGGCTGTGATGTCAGATGAAGAGGACTCTAGATGGGGTCAGATTGTTGAAGATATTAAGCAACTGAGGAGTCTGCACAACAATTGGAAGATGGTTTTCAGTCATAGGGAAAGCAATGAAGTGGCTCATAATTTGGCAAGAATAGCTCTCTTGAATGATGAGGAACATTTCTGGATGAAAGATGTACCAAACTCTATAAAACAGTATATTGTAAAGGATAAACTTTGTAATATTTTACAGTGAATGAAAGTTGATGAATGATTCAAAAAAAAAATTCTTTGAGGAAAATCTTGTACTTGAATAAACAAAATCTTCCTCCAAATTACTAGATTGGAAACTCATTTAAAAAATGTCACATCAAAATTAATCTTGTAGATTTGATTTGAGTTTTAATCATTTTAGCTAGCAATAAAGCCTCTACCTTTGGTTATTATTAAATAAAAGATATTGCACGCAGGGTAGTCAATTATATATAGGGGTACTGTAAGAATATTATATAATGGACTTAATTGATAACTTTAGATGTAATTTATGAGTAGAATTATTTTAATTAGAAACTGATGAACTTAACTGTGATGCGACAGGTGTACATGTAGTGGGAGGCATCTAACGAGTTGGGGGAGATCATGTCTAAGTGGTCGCAAATCATACAGACTAAATTACGTAGCATCGAGGGTTGGATAAGCACAATCGGGCTCCTTGACGAGTTAAAACACAAAATCATGAGCTATGTGACACCAATACTGGAAGATCAAAACAAACAAATATATATCAATACAGAGAATCCATTCCCTCATCTTCCCCCACCACTTGGAAGATTGATTAAGCTCCATCTCTACTTGCCCCTGCTAATAGGGATGTTCAACCGGATCCGAATCCGGATATCCGGCCATAACTTGATCCGGATGCTAAAATCCGGGTAGTTATCCACCCTCCGAGCGGATATATAACCGGATTTAATCCGGGTTATAACCGGATAAATCCAATTTTAATTCTTAAATTTTTTAAAAAACACTTTAAAACTTAAAAAAATGTTTTTATAGCACTTGTTTTTTAAATTGCCCAGATTTTTTTTAAAAAATAATTTAAACACTTTTTAAAAGATTTTTATAAAAAAAATAAATTTTCAAACAAAATAGATAAAAATGTAAAATAAATAATATTGTTGTTACATCACAATGCAAAACATATATTTACAAAAAATAAAATAAATAATAATACATCACAACTAATTAACTAAAATATAAACTTACAAAGAACAAAAGAAATAATAATACAACACAACTAATTAAACTAAAACATAAATTTACAATGATCAAAATGCAACATTGAGCAACTTTGTCCATCAACTTATGTATGTTGAACATACTCCTTCTTTGGCCCCTCCCTTGAAAATGCAACAATCAGCTCTGAAAATGCAACAATATATAAGCAAGGTCTTTTCATGAGCAAATTGCAAATTGCAGATCAGGTTGACTCTAGATGGATTACAATAAGCAAGGTCTTAATTATTTTCTATTATTTTATCGTTCTCTTTTCATTTGTAGTGTTCTTCCATATCTACAAAACTGTTTGCTTGTGTGGATTCTAGTACCCAACCCAGACTGTGGAGGCCACAGCTTATAATATTATGAACAAGGGCAAAGCAAAAATAGCAGTCACTATAGCCAAACTAAAACATAAAAATAGCAAGCTGCTAAGGACAGTGAATTTCGATCCCCCCATCTTTTTATGCTTGACCAAACAAATCATTCAAGTGAAAATTTCAGTTATTTTTCCGTAAAAAATTCTTCAAAATTAATTGAAAGGATAGTAATTAAGATCGAGGTAGTGGCCGTTTAATTAGTTACAACTTAATTGTAACGCATCGTAATATTCAAACACCATTCAAATACTAATATTTTTCAATTTTAAATTTTTAAATTTTCAACTTTTTCATCTAACTCTTATTTTTAACATTATTAATATATAGTTTGTTTAAAAAGACGAGGAAAAAAAAAAAAACCCAAGATGTACCCCATGCCAGCCTCTACTTTGATGCATTTATACTACATGCTCACTAGGGTTTATATTCACCCTATATATATATATATATAGGCAAATTGCAGGACCTCTGGCTCTTGCACCTATCTGAGTAGGGAGCCTATTTTTGTCTCCACTACCAGGCCTTGCTATATATTTGCAAGCGGGTGGTCCTGCTCGTCTGGACGAGCAGGCTGATTAGCCCATAAGAGTGTACATAAACCAACGGGACCGGTTGCTGGAGTGAGGAACCAACTGGACCCGGTGGAGAACTGGTTTGATGGTGATGTAAAATACAAGAAACCGACATTGGCCGTTTCGGTCCCAATCTGAACCAAGTTCAGATCGCCGAACTGGCCGATATAACATATATAAATATATATATATATATATTTTTATATATCTTAGGAAAAATGACGTCGTTTCACTTAAGTGATTTAAACGGTATCTTTTTACATGTAACGTATAGCAAAAAAACATAGTATTAAAAAATATAATAAACAATTTAATATTTTCAAATTTCAATTCAAATTTTTCAAATCCCAAAACAATAATAGTATTAAAAACTAATATTCTAATAATATTTTTTTCAACTTTCATTTTTCATTTCAAACTATCTCATCTCATTTTTGAATCCAAACTAGCCTTTGTGAAATGTCTCCGTTTAGTTTGATACACCAAATAACGTCATTTAGATATAAGGTTTTATAATATCTCCCCTCCATTTTCTTCATCCTAATCCTCTCTCTCTTCTCTCTCCTCTCTCACTCTTAGGGGTGTAAACTCAAACCGAAAAATCGGTCCGAACCGGACCAAACCGGACCGGTTTTACCGGTTTTAAACCGGTCTGGTCCGAAACCGATTTTTAAAATGTAAAAACCGGCCGGTTCCAAGATTTTTTGGACCGGACCGGACCGGTTGATTAAAAAAAATAAAATTTTTCTATATATAAGTTTTATACAAAATATTATATATATATATACATATTAAATATTAATATATATAAGTTTTATATATAATGTATAATTATAAATTTTTACGTGAAATTTTTATATATAATTATATATATTCATATATGAAATAATTTCTTATTATAATTTATAAATTATTACATAATATGTTAATACTAAATCACTAAAAATTTATAACTAATACTGATATATAACTTATAACTATACCAATAATCTAATATTAATACTATTATATAGTCTGTTTATGATTCCTTATTGTTATGATTTAAGAGTTTTCCTTTACTATATTTCTCTCAGATTTGTTTGAAGTATTTTATTCTTCAAATCGTGTTGGGTTTATGTGTTATTTTTGTGCATTTGTTGGTATAATGGTTGATAAAAGTCCTGATTTAAGAGTTTTCTTTTCCTGTATTTCTCACTAAGTGTTGTTACTAATAGATTATTATTCTTCAAATCGTGTTCATACTTTGGCAGATTTTGTTGAATATTTTTGTGCTCTTGTGGGTATAAGCATGTGTTACTGTAGCATTTGTGATGCATTTTGCATAACATTATTTTTAGAGTTGTGCTACGGATTAGCCACTGTTGCGTATAACATTATTTTCACGGCTAATCCGTAGCACACATTACATGTCTTTTTTTTTTTCCTTTCTTCTTAAAACCCGTCCTCGCAACCCCTCCCCATCTCATTCCCATTTCTCTCTTCTCACCCTTGTCCCTGTTGCAGTCCAAATCCACCGCTGCCGCCAACAATTGGGCCTCCCATCACAACCACCGACCACCACCACCGAGCCCTTCCTCCTCCCCCAACTCGAGGCCCATAGCTCCTCCGCACGCACGCCCTCTCTCTACACAGTTTCCCCACGTTGTGGCTCACATTCCTCCACCTACAGCCGTGCTTCGCCACCCACAAGCACGCCGAACCTCCAACCCTCGACCATACCCTCCTTCCCCAACCCACACCAACCTTCCTCTCTCCCTCACATGCCCTCTCCCTCGCGGGTCCTCTCTCCCTCACGGCCAAATCTGCACCACCGGACCACCATGCCTCCACCTTGACAGTTGACGGCACCACCAGCTCCACCATAGCCTCCCCATGACTACCCCTTTCAGATCCCACAGAGATGGGCGACATGGGGGGATGCGGGAGATAATGGACGACGCGGGGGTGGGGGTGGGGATGGGGATGGGGATGGGGATGGGCAACGCGAGTGGTTTGTGTGGGGGGAGGGGATGGGCAACGGGCGGGAGGCCTTGGGCAAGGGGGGAGAGGCCTTGGGCGACACGGGTGGTGGGGGTTGGGGGTGGGGGCGACGTGGGAGGAGAGAGGAAGTAAAAATAATTTGAAATTGGTGAAATGAGATGGAACGTGCGAAGCATAGGTTTTATTGTAGGAAGTTTTTGGTCATTTCACTTGAAGTCACGTATGGTGTGTTTTGGCTTATGTCAATACTTTTTCTTAATTTTATTTGGAATTGTTCTGTGTTCTGGTTTATAAGTAACATGTATAACTTTTGTAGTTGAAATGTGGGAGGTGTCAAGAGGTAAGCCAGAAAGAAACTAGTGTGACCTTAAGTCAGACCATTGCTCTCCCAGCTAGTAAAGCAACCAGTAATCTCAATCTTAACAATAATTTCTCTTTCAAAGCAGTGGAGGGGGTTACGTCTCGTGCGATTTTAGTGCGGTTCTCACCCCCGTCTCGTCAAGCGGCAGTCCTTGGTTTCAGTCCAAGATCTGAGCCACCTTGACAGGGGTGGGCGAGCGAGGAGCGGTGGAGGGGGTCACGGCAGGGGAAGAGGCGGCCGCCTGCACAATGGTGGAGGTGGGCGTAAGGGTGCTCGTGCTCGTGCGAGTAGGACGGGGGTCGTGGTGGAGGCGAGCAAGCGAGACGGTGGAGGGGCAACGAAGCCGGCGGAGGAGATGAGAGGTAGCTGAGGCGTCGGGGAAGGGGGTCACGAGAAGAAGGGGCCGCGTAGGAGGAAAGCAGGAAAAGAAAAAAGAAAAAGGAAGAAGAAGGGGGGCGGCGGGAAAAGAATGAGATGTAGCCGACAGTGTTTTCTTCAGTGTATTTTATTTTCTATGTATTTACAGTTTTTGGTATTTGTTTTATTAAGAATAGAAAGAAATGGATTATTGGACTTATATCTATAGTAGGAAAACCTCTCTTCTTATGGAGGATGTGATGTTTATCTCCTCCTCCTTTGAAGGATGGGGGTTTAGTTATCGGTTTGGATACCTTTCCCTTCTCTGGAAGTGGAGTTTGGTGTTTTACCTCTGTTTTATACAGAGACTGATACTCTCTTACGAGAGTTTTTAAAAGTTTAGATAATGTCCATCGCAAAAAAAATTTTTGTGTGGGGAGATGTACAACAGATGTGTAGTTTGACTTGTATTCAGAGTTTTTCTCTGTATTGACTAGTTACAGCTGTAACTTTCTTCATGGATGAAATGAAGTCTATTTTTCATTAAAAAAAAAAAACACAATAATTTCTTTTTCTCAATTTATTGTTCACTCTTCTAATGCATGACTATTTATATTGTTGAATGGGTTTGTTGAGATTCTTGGCATAATAGAATCTCAATTGGTTGTTGATAATGAAGGGAAAGAAAAGAATTTCTAGGTCAGAAATTCTTCAACTGTCTCATTCTGGAATATTTCTATAGTTTTTAATTCTGAAACTATCATGAGAAAGTGGTCGTAGTATTCGCTTTTTATTTAAGTTAGGAAGCTAGTTCCAGCCCAAAAAAGGCCGAGTAACTCATCCTATATTATTCATGTCGAATAATATTCTAAATGTGAAAGGATAATCCTAGTTTTGTGTATCTTTATTATTATCAAATCAAAGCCATCATGTCTGTATTCTGTTTTTGATAGATAATCTGTAAACATCAGAAACTGAAAGTATATGCATGTAGACTGTATTATTCGACATGAATAATCATCGAATAATGTCAGAACCAGACACTCAAAACAAATTCAGTAGCTACGAATTTGACTAATTGGTAGATGATAATAGGACAAGACGATGATGAAAGAACATAAACCTGTAATCTCATCGTCCACATAGCTGTAAAATGATTTATTAGATAAGTAAGAAAAACCAACTCCAGCTGGATGACTCCCAGGTACAGCATAAATGCCAAAACCCCAATGTATCAAAGTCTGAATGATATTGCATAGTCACTATTTTTCATTCTCATATAAGGGAAAAGATGAGACAAGCATATATTACTGAATAAAAATAAAAAATTTAAAGAAAACTTTGAGCAACAAGGACTATATCCATTCCATGGTTTTCAATCTTAGTTCTTAAGACTACACTACATTGCATTCCCATTTTATAGGAACAAACTTCACATAACCATTTATGACATTTCCTGTACAGTTGAACAAAAGCGCTGTATCATCCATAGCATGGAGATCCAAAAGACCAGCACCAAAATCACCCCTAAACTCCGGAGAATTAAAACCCATCAGATGTGGCTACCATAATTGAAATCAATTCTGCTAGGTACAAGCGGGTTGCGCACCAACCTGCGTACCAGTTAATAATTTAAAGCTGTTGTCAGATGTATTAAAAAAAAACTAATAAAAGAGCAAAACACGATAACATCCCCAAAAACTGAAACGAAGTAGAAGATAGAAACAACAGGAAAACACAATCTTGCACAATAGAAAGAACACCGTCGAACTCGGGGATGCTCTCGCTTACTTAACCAAATAGAATCTCCGTGTAAAAATTCTGATTTTCAGTTGTTTCTCCTTTCCCATTACCCACCCCGCTAACTCTCTAAAAACCACCTCTTTCACTCTAAAATAAATTTTCACACCTGTATATTATATACACAAATCGCAAATGGGTTCGATTTCATGAAAAGATTGGAGGAGGAATTAAGGAAGATCGACGCATTTAAATGCGAGCTTCCTCTCTGCTAAGGGTGTAAATTCAAACCGGAAAACCGGTCCGGACCCGACCGGACCGGTTTTGAATCTGTTCGGTCCGGGACCGGTCCTTAGAATGTGAAAACCGGCCAATTCCGGTCCGATTCCGGTTTAGGGATTTTTTGGACCGGACCGGACCAAACCGGACCGATTGATAAAAAAAATATTTTTATATATAAGTTTTATACAAAATATTATATATATATTAAATATTAATATATATAAGTTTTATATATAATGTATAATTATAAATTTATACATTAAATGTTAATTTATAATTTCATATATATATATATATATATTCATATATGAAATAATTTCATATTATAATTTATAAATTATTACATTAAATGTTAATACAATATATAAGTTTATAAATAATACTAATAGTCTAATATAGACTATAGACTATAGTTATACTTATAATTAATACTAAAAGTTTATAACTAATACTAATATTAAATATATAATTTATAAATAATACTAATATATAACTTATAACTATACTAATAGTCTTAAAAAAATCGAAAAATCGGAACGGACCGGAAACCGGTAAAACCGGAAGTACCGGTTTAGAAGGGTAACCGGTGCGTAATCGGTTTTGAAAAATAAAAAACTGGTATATACCGGTTCGATTTTAAATTTTATCTAAAACAGGACCGGACCGGACCGGTTACACCCCTACTCTCTGCATGACTTTATTGACCGATGGTTGGTTTTGGATTTTCTTTCCTTTATTATGCCATTTTTTTGGAAATAGATTTGGTTTTTGGGATGGGCTTGGATTTGAGAGGTTTCGGATAGGCAGGCTTCTTTTTATTTGTTGATTTGGAACTAAATGATACAATATCGGAGATGGGTTCTTGGGTGGGTTTTGATTATTTTCTTCCTGTGGGTATTTGTTCTTATACATACGAAAATCCTCTACTAGGAATGGGTCTTTCTGTGGGATTTATGACATTCAAGGCATGTGCAGGTTATCTCGTTGCAAGTAAGGAAGAAAGAGAGGAATTTCCAGTTTATGAGCTTTCGTTTCTCACTCCGGGAATTAAGGATTCGAGGGAAGAATTCAATTCTAACTGTTTGAAAAATGGTTGTAGCAAGTCAATTTCTTCCTCTGCTCTTACTGCAAATATACGGAGTGTGACACAGCATTTACAGCATCGGTTGCCAAAATTAAAACGATTCGTTTCATTAAATTAGTCCATGTCAGCTTCGGTCGGTGTACTTCGGTGCACAAATTCACCTAAAAGAATCATTTTCCAAAAGAAATACTAAACTAACTTTTTGATTTTCTTTTTCGTGAATTCTAATGATCAGGATTGCGATTACTGCGTTTTAGGATTGGAGAATTTCTGGTTGGACACCTAGTAATATCTTTATTACGATATCCTCACCCAACAAATGAAGATATATAAAGAAAATTAGAAGATTATCCTTTCTGCATGACAAGAATCTTTTCCATTGAGTCAGGTCAATACGAGTCAAGCCACACAAATCTTTTTTTTTTCCTACTTTTGAAAGGGACAGAAAGGATAATGATAGCTTATTACTCTTTACTATTCATCTACTGTTTAAATATATTTTATATTTTTATATTTTTTTATCATTTTTTAAAATATTTTTTTAACATCTTTAATCATTAAAAAAAATTAAAAAAATATATTATTTTATTAATACTTACTTCCTTAATCATTAAATAAAATAAAAATTATAAAAAATTAAATATAAAAAAAATAATATATAAATAATAGTAGAGTACCAATCCTATTATTCAGGAAAGAAATGGTTCCCACACATCTTCCCATTCACTCATGCCAACGTAACCAATCCAAACGGCGCAGATAAAAAAGTTTGAAATGCATGTATCTGTTTCGTATTCGATAAAATGTATTATGTATAGTGTTCAGAAAGGACTGTTTTTTCACGGGAATGTAATGAAAACTCCTCTGGCGCTCATCCAGCTCATCTCGATTATTTATTTTTTATATATAATAATAATTTAATAATTTTAAAAATAATTATTATTTTTATTTAATATTTTACAAAATATTTTAATTATAAAACATATTTTCAACTTATAATATTATTATGAAATATATTATAAAAAAAATTGTATAGGTAATTTATAAATTATTATTATTAATTTATAAATATTTATATAAAAAAAACAAAATCATTACAAATATTATATTACATTATTCCTTTCATTTGTTGATTATTCTTTTCATTATTATTTGTACATATTTCTATATTAAGATGCCTTTGTTTTTGGTACATACATCAGGTAGTTTGTTGGGAAATATGTGTATTAGAAAAAGATATAAAGGAAACAAGGACAGCAAAAATAAACATTTCTTGTCACAACCCCACCTCAGAGAGGGTGGGGTCGCGATGTATATACCTATTCTTTCTTTTTCTTTTCTAGTAACACGCGATTAGCATGAACATGATACACGTGCACTCTAAATTTATAATTTAATAAAGGAAACGCCTAATAGACATTTTATTCAAATATTTATCCATAAAAGACTCTCAGAGTCTATACGTTCATAAAAACATAACCTATCATCCATAAACATAACTGTTCTAGTTAGGAAAGGTCCTAAGTGTCTGTCTCTCCCTTTGCAGTAGTGTCTTGCTTTACAGCCTTTTCGTCATTGCCTAGAAGTTTAAAACATAAATACAAAAGTGAATCGAATACTCAGTAAGTAGTACACCATGCAGTGAACATACGAGGAATCTATTCTTTTCTTTTGAAAACATGCATACATAAACATTTTGCTAATTCTTGACAATGCTTTCATGCATAACAGTTTAAGGGATAAGCCATATTTTCATGCATAAACATTTTAAAAAATAATCATGATTTCATGTTTCACTTTCTTTGGCCAGTACACACTAAGTCCCGTGTGTTGGGGTTAGCAGTCTTCCTTTAGACTTAGATTCAGCCAGTGGTCACAGGTTGTGAATCTCTTTCAGTTAGAGGACAGCACTGAGTGCACTACCAGTATTACTTACCTAGCATTACAATATGCCCATTCCTTTGGCACAATTTTCATTCATATGGTTGTTACGTATTTTCATACAATAAAACATTCATTCATCCAGTTCTTTCTTTCATTCATTTCAGTCTTTACAGTCCTTTTCATTTAACAATTCATTCATAGAAAGCGTCATTTAAAATCATGAACTTAAACATCATATTTTCATATAACAGTGCATTCATGAACAAAAACATCATTTTAAAAGCACGAGCTTGAACATTATTTTTTATGGCATCCATAAAGCGTAAGTTCATAGGGACAATTAACATCAGTTCATAGGGACATCTTAAAAAGTTTTTTTCCCGTCATTTAAAGCATCAGTTCATATGGATATTTTAAAACACTTTATTCGCGTCATTGAAAGCATCGCTTAAAGCATAAAGCATGAAACGTTCATTTCCTTTCATTTGCAATCAAAACATTTTTATCATCTTTCTTATTCCAATGCACATGCATTTTTATGAAAAGATACATTTTCATGTTACTACATATAGCAATAATCAATAAGTTTATTGAGAAAGCATGTATGTAAATCTCATGACTTAGAACCTATGTGCATGCATTACCTTATACACATACACACAGAGTGCTTAACAGGGGCTATCAAGAAAAGACTTGTACATACTATATTCATTTAATATTTTCTTTAGAAAAACATTTGCAATAAGAGAGAGAGAGACATTCTTTCATAAAGAGAACTTGGTGTAAGAAGCATGGTCATAGCTACTTACCTCTATGCTCTTCGATATTTCCATCATCAATATTCCTATTCCAATAAATAGCATAAGCATGTACAATATTCTTTAGCCATTCCTTTAAAAGTGAAAGTCACAATATTACAATCTAACGTCCCTTTTATGCTTGGCGTTAACCCGATGACTACTCCTCATATCAACTTACAAGATAAATAACTTAAATATTAAGACATGCTAACTGTCCATGAAAAAACTATTTTAAAAGCTTACATGAAAAATAGTTAAGAATTCATAGGCTTCAAGCAAGATCTCTTTAGTTTAAGCACACTTTGAAATCCTACATGTTCTCAGGGCATATATAATGAAAGTTCAATTTTTTTCCTTTATGTTTTCCGTTGGATAAACAATATAAGTGTTATATAGAAATGAAACAATATTATTTTACATGACAACATTCAGTGTAGTTTACTGTATTAATAAAATTCGAGCTCGGTTAAATTCGAATTGAGCTCGACTCGTGGAGAAAAAAAAAACTCATTTGTGAAAACAGATACCAACTCGATTTGTAGATGACACATACCCGATAAAACTTGACAAAATTTTTTGAATCCGGAACTATAGGAATAAACTATAATTGTTCTTCTTCTTTTCGTTGTCTTCTTTTACATATATTTTTTTTATACTTTTAAATTTTTTTTAAAAAAATAAAAAAATCACAATATTATTATAATATATTTCCTTAATCACTTAGTGAAAAGAAAAATAAAAAATAAAAAATAAAAAATTTCAACAGTAACATCGAGCTGTAAGAATTAGTGGTGAGAGTATCATTTTCCTGATTCTCGCTAATTATTTTGATGTGTTTTTTTGTTTTTTGTTTACATGTATTTTTTTTAACATTTTTAAATAATTTTTTTTTAAAAAAATTATAATATCATTAAAAAATATTTCTTTAATCATGAAGCAAAAAAAAAAAAAAAAACAAAACAAAAAATTGCCTCGGACGTTTAGCATTTTCCTTAGGAAAAAGAAATACTAAACTAACTATCTGATTTTTTTTATTTTTTTCGTGAATTCTAATGATCAGGGTTGCGATTATTGCGTTTTAGGATTGAAGAATTTCTGGTTGGACACCTAGTAATATCTGTATTATGATATCCTCACCCAACAAATGAAGATATATAAATAAAATTAGAAGATTATCCTTTCTGCGTGACAAGAATATTTTCCATTGAGTCCGGTCAATACAAGTCAAGCCACACAAATCTTTTTTTTTTTTTGAAAGGGACAGAAATGGGCTCCCCACACATCTATCCATTTACTCATATGCCAACGCAACGCCGTTGTGCTACTGTTATCGAAAAAAGTAATTTGAAAATGTGTCTCAAAAGTATTTTATTTTTTATTTTATTTATATATTTTTTTAATTATTATAAACATTTTTTAAAAAATAAAAAATTCACAATATTATTAATAAACACTTCTTTAATTACTAAGAAAAAAAAAAAACAAAAAAGGGAGTCGGGACACTTTTGGTCGGGACACAGAGCATTTCTGAAAAAAGTTTGAAATGCATGTGATGAAGACTCCTCTGGCCCTCATGCAGCTCATCTCGGGCCATCATTGTACGTTGAAAATATGCCTGTCGTTGATTTTAAGCACAATTTATTTATAAATAAATTTTTATATATATACAAAATAATAATTTAATAATTTTGAAAATAATTAATATTTTTATTTGATATTTTACAAAATAATTTAATTAGAAAACATATTGTCATCTTATAATATTGTCATCTTATATTTTACAAAAGTTTGATATTCCATGTTTCATTTTTTTTGACCGGTACATATTATTACGTCTGATGTGTTGGGGTTAGCAGTCTTCCTTTGAACCTGGATTCAGCCCGTGGTTACCGGTTGAGAATCCCTTTCAATCAGAGGGCAGCACTGGGTAGCACTACCAGTACTACTTACCCGACATTACAATCTACCCATTCCTTTGGTACCATTTTCATTCATATAGCCGTTACGTATTTTCATACAATAAAACATTCATTCATTTAGTTCTTTCTTTCATTCATTTTAGTCTTTACAGTCCTTTTCATTTAACAGTGCATTCATGGAAAGTGTCATTTAAAAGTATGAACTTAAACATCATATTTTCATATAACAGTGCATTCATGAACAAAAACATCATTTTAAAAGTATGAGCTTGAATATTTTTTTTATGGCATCTATAAAGCGTCAGTCTATAGGGACATCATTTCATAGGGACATCTTAAAATATTTTTTTCGCGTCATTTAAAGCATCAGTTCATATGGACATTTTAAAACACTTTATTTGCATCATTGAAAGCATCACTTAAAGTATAAGGCATGAAACGTTCATTTCCTTTCATTTGCAATCAAAACATTTTTATTATCTTTCTTACTCCGATGCATATACATTTTTATGAAAAGAAACATTTTCATGTTATATATAGGAATAATCAATAAGTTTATTGAGAGAGCATGTATGAAAATCTCATGACTTAGAACCTCCATGCATGCATTACCTTATACACATACACACAATTATAATCGATAGAGTGCTTAACTGAGGCTATTAAGAAAATGCTTGTACATACTATATTCATTTACTCTTTTTTTTAGAAGAACATTTGCAATAAGAGAGAGAGATACATTCTTTTATAAAGAGAACTTGGTGTAAGAAGCATGATCGTAGCTACTTACTTCTATGTTCCTCGATACTTTCATCATCAATATTCATATTCCAATAAATAACATAAGTGTGTTAATACTCATACAATATTCTTTAGTCATTCCTTTAAAAGAGAGCCACGATAATACAATCTAACGTCTCTTTTATGCTTAACATTAACTCGATGACCACTCCTCACATCAACTTACAGGAGAAATAACTTAAATATTAAGACATGTTAGCTGTCCATGGAAAAGCTATTTTAAAAGCTTACATGAAAAGTAGTTAAGAATTCATAGGCTTCAAGCAAGGTCTCTTTGGTTTAAGCTCACTTTGGGTTGTGGACAATAGGGGATAAAAATCTGGAAATTCTCCACTATGGGTTTTAAAATAGATTTAGGCATCTCAAGTAGGCTAAACAATCTTAGGGAAACATGCCCCTTTAAATCAACTTGTAGTCTCTCATTATAAAAATGTTAGCTTATCAATATTTGGGATTCTTGGGTTAGGTAGAATTTAACCAAACGATGGACAACATAAATTGGTTATTTTTATATCAAGACATGGCATGACATGGGCTTAGGGGGTACTTGGACAGTTTTGCATATCATAATATATCATAAACAAATAATCTCTTATATTTAAACTAACTAAGTTATAACCTACTCACATAAGCTATATTTTAATTAGATTAGATGAAACCTCCCATTAAAATTAAAGTAGCATAAAGTATAGCAAAGTTACCCATTAAACAACTTTAAAACTTTAAAACACTCAAGCTTATGTTTTACCCACTTAATACCTTTAAAAAGCAAGATTATAAAATTATAGAACCAAGCAAAAATTTTAAATCAAACCTCTAGCATCCTAAAATAGATTACCAACCAAACATCAATACAAGGCACATGATACACTAACATATATAATTTAAAATCACTTTAATTATCACCTATGATTAAACCAAGTTTAGTAGCAACATAGCATTTTCGAAATATAGGAAAATACATAGCGAAACAACTATAATACCATTCGGTTTGGGCCAAAAACAGGGCATATATATTTATTTGCAACATAGGAAATTAACTACATCAAAACACAAGCTAAAACAACTCAATGGGTCTCCAAAATCACAATAAAAACAAATAAGTCAAATTAAGATTTTTACCTTAAGCTCTTAGCCCATTCCACAACACAAGTGGAAGATCAAATAGAGGGACAACCGTGTGGATGAAGAGCAACACAATATCACTGTTTTAAACCCTAAAACCGAAACATCATAGGTAAGAAAAATGATGAAACTCGAAACCCACATGTAAATCACACTAGGGAATAAACCCAAAGTCTATTACCTTCAATATTTCACCATTTGGAAGATGAAATCAAGTTTTATTTCCAAGCTTTGAGACAAAACCGAAAATGGCTATGGAGAGAGTACTCGTATGGCTTGGAGAGGATGAGAGAAAAATGTTTTTCTTTTTCCCTTGCTATGGAGTCATGAGCTTGAAGATGATGAGAGGAGTTTGTTATCTTGAAGATGAGAGGAGAGCAGAAGAAGAGAGGATCAGCTTTAGCTTGGAGAAGAATATGAAAACTTTTTCTTTTTCTTTCTTGGGTGTGGGTCGACGGGAAGAAGCAAAACACCTTAGGATAGTTTTTATTTTTCTCTTCTCTCTTTTTGACTTGCCTTAACAATGGGTGCAAGGAAAGGAACAAGAAGTCAACAGCTTCCTTATGAAGCTAACGGATGTAAGGAGCTCAATGGCTTTGCTTTAGAAGCCTATGGGTGCAAAGAGTTTAATGGCTTGTCTTAGAATCCTACGGGTGAAAGAGATAAAGGGTTTAATTGCTTTAGTCAAAGCTTTTCACATAAGTTTGGAAGATGGATGATGGAGATCTATTCACCTCAAGGTTACTTTTCACCTACCAATCCAATGGTAGATATTAATTAGGTCATTTCTTAAATAAATAAAATTAAAACGCTTAAGGGAAAATATTTCAAAATCTAAAAAAATAATACCCTTGAGTCATTTTAATAAATCATATTTTTAAAAATAAAACATATTCATCTTAAAATAAAATAATTGAAAATAATAAAAATCTTTATCTTAAAATATTTAACTTAAAGAATTAATAAAGTGACATAAGGAGCTACGTAATAGGACTTGGGTATTACATTTCTGCTTCTCACTACAAAAATTTTGAGCTTTAGGGACGAAATTATTTAGGGATGAACAAAATTTCGTTCCAACAAATTGACGACTTTACAAAATCATTCAAACGATAAAACAACCGTTCGAATAGAATTTTCTGTCACGAATTAAATCGTCTCAAAATTTTTTTTCCGTTTGAACGGAAAAAAAATACGTTCGAACAATAAAATATTGGCGGGGAAATAATTTATTATGGCAGAGAAAGTTCATAACCATTCAAACAATAATTATTTTTGTTCGAACGGAAAATATTTAGTATCATATCTCGGTATGAAACTCAAAATATAAAAAATATATATCATATATACAGATTCATTAATTAATTTTATGTAATTAATTTAAAAATATTTTAATGATTTCTTTTATGTTAAATAAAATTTTTAATTAAATAAATATTATCAACTATACACCACATAATATAAATAAATAATTACTCCAGAAAATACAAAATATTTAATTTACAACTAAAGCAAATTATCAAAACATCATATATACTGTCCATAACTATAACAAAAAAATATAAATAAAAAATAGAATCTACTATGTTGCGAGGTCTCTACACACATCATCGATTGCAACTAATTGTCTCTCTACCTGTGTTAGTCGAGTACTGAGCACGACCTGAGTTGCATTATTGACATTAATCTTTGTACGTAACTCAAAGACGCTAGCCATAATCTTTGTACACAACTCAGACATGGCAGTATGCACTGCAGTATGCACAACATCGATCACCGCTGATGTGTGTATGTTGATCTCATCATGCAGTATGTCGGCCATCTCCTCGCGAGTAGATGTGCGTTAGGCCTCGGCCTGTGTATATGTCTCACCAGTCGATACTCTAGTATCTCCCAAAAGTGCATTTCTCTGAATATCAGCCCTGTCAGGAATATCTCCATGAAAATGAAATCTCGAGTGTTCTGTGCTCCGTGACAGGGTGGTGCTGTTGATCGGTCTCATCGGCTCCCTAAAATGCTCGGCAGCTTCTGGCACGACTCCAGCATGTAGCAAAAATCGAGAGGATCTCAAACGACAGCAGATCTGTCGTAATGAATCGAGCCTCTGATTGGATCCTCTCAAATATATACCCCACGAGATCGATCAGAATGCCACGAGCGACCCGTATTATAAATCTCACCCGATCCATGCCAACCTCGGTCTTGTGCTGTCGATGGTCAATATTGTTGGCGATGATCAAATTCATGAAAGAAGATAAATTTGTTTGCCTAATACTCTTCATCCCATCATACACTGGAGCATCTGGACCAACATTCAAGTCTCTAACCTCATGATCATCAATTTTTCTAAACATTCTACGATGGATTTGTGGTGTTCTATGGTGACTATTCATGAAAAAATATAATTTTTCTAGAGAAAACGAATAAAACCATAAAACCATAAAATAAATGGTAAAATAAATTTTAAAATGCAGACCTTCACTTGGGAGGAAAAGTGTTTCACGTAGGTGCTGATAACGGTGGCAGACGACAGCGATTAATGGGCATTCAAATGTTTTCTCTCATTTTCAAACGGTGGGGACGGCAGCATGAAAGAAAGTTCTACCCGCGATTTTAAATTACTGTTCAAATGGTTATATGTGGATAACCGTTCGAACATTATATTTGACCATTCAAACGATTTTAAATTACTGTTCGAACATTAATATTTACCATTCGAACGGTATTTGTTTTAACTTTAGTAAAAATTTATATTAAAGATATATTATATTTTTAATCCTATATATTAATATAATATATATACTATTATAGTAGATTATATATACTGTAATATATATGTAATATTATAGTATATTATAATATATATATATTATGATAGTATAATACTTTAAATGAAAACATAGTAACTTATATATATTTTATTATAGTATAATAGTAATATATCATAATACTTAAATTTCAAAGTGTTATATAGGATAATATATATATATATATATTTATATGATAGTATATAGTACTATATACTATGAGTTTATACTTAACTAATATATATCATACTATATATTCCATTATACTTTACCATATATGTTATATATGATACCATACAACATATATATATATATAGTATATATTACTAATAGACTATCATCTTATAAATTTCTCTATACTTTACTATATGATCTAAGTATATTTGAGGCTATATATATGTGAGTATATATTACTAATACATATCATCTTATACTTTCCACTATACTTTAGTATAGTATAATATATATGATACTATATATATGATATATAGTATATATTACTAATATATATGATAGTATATATTACTAATACATATGATCTTATAGTACTTTTTATTTAATGATGAAAATAAATATATTTAAACATTAAAGTAATGTGTTCGAATGGTATTTGTGAACTGTTCGAAGGCTTTATTTGCTTTTGAACTTATGAAAAAAAAAATCGAACGGTTTATTACAGTAGTGGGAAAATATCCCGTCAATTAATGACTCTAGATTACCGTTCGAATGTTCTTTGTCATTGTTTGAATGGATTATTGCAGTGGTGGGAAAATACCCTGCCAATTAATGACTCTGGATTACTGTTCGAATGTCTTTTGTCAGAGTTCGAACAGTTTATTGCAGTGGTGGAAAAATATCGACTCCTGGATTACCGTTTGAACGACATTTTTCGCCGATCGAACGACGTTGAAGAAATTTGTGCGGGTGGGAAAATTGGTGCGCTGAAATTATTTCGTGTTCGACCGAACTTTATTTGCATTCGAACGGCTAGTGAGAACTTAAAATCTTCCTGCACACCGTCAGTCCCTCATTTTTCTCTCCTCTTTTTCTCTCTTCTCTGTTTTCTTTCTAAAATCTTACATTTTCTTCACACAATCCTTCATTCTATCATCTTACAAAAAGGATTGCACAGTTATTTTGCTTAAAGGTATGATTTTCTTTATCATTTTACTTCTAAATCTATTATTAATTCTATTTTTTTAATATATTGTATAAGTGTTTATTGTAGTTTATATATATATATATATATATTATGTAGGTGTTTGTTAGATTAAACACAAAATATATTTGTTAGAGGGTTGATATTTGAAGTATATATGTTGTATGTTTGTTAGAGGGTTGCAATTCGAAGTATATATGTTGTGTTTGTATTATTTTTTGAATATGAGTTTGTGATGTTTTGTGAGATTGTGTTTTGTCTGAACTGACTAGTGTTTGGAATCTGGGTTGAAACTGTTTGAATACGGTAATATACCGTTCGAACGGATAAACATGTTCGAACAGTATATTATCGTGTTCGAACGGTTGTAAAAACTATCTTAAACTATCATATAAATATGTAATATTATTGTAGATTATATATAGTATATATATGTAAGAATTAATAATACTTAAACTCATATTAATATTTAAAACATAATAGTTGTAAAAACTATCTTGCAACTAACTTAAAATGAGCTAAAATTATATTATAAAAATATAAGAATTAATATTTAAAAGATAATAGTTGTAAAAACTATCTTACAACTAATATAAAAAGGGCTAAAATTATATTATAAAAACGTAAGAATTAATAATACTTAAACTCATATTAATACTTAAAAGATAATAATTGTAAAAACTATCTTACAACTAACTTAAAATGGGCTAAAGTTATATTATAAAAACATAAGGATTATTAATACTTAAATTCATATGAATATTTAAGTATTAATTAAACTATGAGGACTAACTTAACAAATAATAAAATTAAATTTTAATTAATACTTAAAATTAACTATAATGTATAATTAAGTTAATAAGTAATACCCATGATATATTTAGGATACCTAAAATACCCATGATATATATAAATACTTAAAATAGTTTGAAAATTAAAATACATAATTAAGATTTGGGGATTTTCTTATCTTCTATTCTCGTATCATCTTATATTCTCGTATTTTTTTTTTTTATTATTGTTGTGTTTTAATATCGTATCTTCTACTTGGCATTGAAATAAACCTTACATCGGTTCGAGAGTTATCAATCATGTTGAATGGTTGATTGATAACTCTTGAATTGTCCAGAGTGGACAGTTTGAGATTGTAATATCATTCTCGCAAGCTATCAAACTATATCTGTTGCATCCGACATTATGATTTTGGTAGAGTCATCCCTTATTGTTCTCTGGATATGCAGTTTTGAAAAAATTGCAACGATGTATTACTTATCGGTGTGCACAACCAAACCAGCATATTTGAAGAACAATGAGGAGATGCTGCCAAAATTTTGTTGAATAGGACAGATAATAATTAATAGGTTGGCGATTATGATCTTACAATCCCGAATGAGATATGATCAACTACCAGGTGAAATGAAGAAATTGCACAATATGTTAGATAATTGATTGTTTATGCACGTGACTGTTTGCAATAGGATATTAGACATGGATAAGAGTTTGATGCGAGTTAGAGATCGGTTGGGTAAGGATTACAATGTATACGTTGAAGGAGTTAAGAAATTTTTGGAGTTCGTATCATGTACAATTGGCAATGACGGTCATATTAGATGTCCTGTACAATTGGCAGTGACGGTCGTATTAGATGCAAAATTTTTAGAGTTCGCATCTTGTATAATTTTTGGAGTCTGCATCATGTACAATTGGCAATGATGGTCGTATAAGATGCTCATGCCTGTACAACTGGAAAATTATTGGACTAAAAAGTCATGATTGTCATGTATTTTTACAACGTATCTTGCTTGTTGGTATCCGTGAGTTCTTGACCAGAGATGTGCGGGCTGTGTTAATTGAGCTAGATGCATTTTTTAAATATTTATGTACTAGAACGTTGAATGTAGAAGCTTTAGATCATATGAAATGAGAAGTTGCAATTATATTGTGTAAGTTGGAGAGTATTTACCCACAGACATTATTTGACATCATGGTTCACTTAGCCATTCATTTGACACGTGAGGCTCGACTTGCAGGACTAGTCCAGCATAGATGGATGTATCCCATTAAACGGTTTATTGAAAAGTTGAAACGCATAGTGGGTAATAAGGTCCGTTCAAAAGGATCGATTGCAGAAACATATATTGATGATAAGTGTCATACATTCTGTTCCAAATACTTCCACAGCGTTGATACAAGGTTTGATCGGTTGGAAAGAAACTTTGATATTGACCAAGCAAGACAACATAACGGATTTTCAGTATTTTCCCAACAAGTTCGTCCACTTGGTGCTTAACGTGGTTATGATTTGTGTGAAAGAGAGTTCGAGAAATCTCATTGGTACGTGCTAAATAGTTGCCCAGAGATAAAGAGCCACTTGAAGTAAGTTCAAATTAATTGTTAATTAATCATTGAATTTACTCATTAAAAAATTAGACAAATATACTTATTGTTGGTAATTTTTAATTTAAGTGATCATATTAACATACTAAAAGAACTTAGAGTAAGTGATATAGACCAGAGACATGAACAATAGTTCTCGAAATGGTTCAACGGGTAATGACATTAATACAGATGCAATTTTGCAATAACATATTTAAAATAAAAAGGATTGTTAACGGTTGAATGTTTAAACTTTATTTAATATGTAGGTTGTACAAATGCATGCAAGTAATCCGAACGATATATCAGACGAACTATATGCACTGGCACGTGGCCCCTCAATATGCACTGCTCGATATTCTGCATGTATTTCTCGAGGAAGTAGGTATCACACAATTGATCGAGAACTTTATATGAAAACACAAAATAGTAGTGTCCTTGTCGAAGGGAGTCATGATTGAGACAATGTTGATTTCTATGGAGTTATCGTGGATATAATTGAAATGAGATATGTAGGAGAGCTTGTGGTTTATATATTTAAGTGTGATTGGTGGAATTTAAGCAATCCTCGAAGGGGAAAATACCATGATGAATATTTTTTTAGTATTAATACATCAAAAAAATGGTATGAAGATGATCATTTTATTTTGGCTTCCCGAGCATCTCAAGTATTCTATTTAGACGATCATCAGTTAGGATATATATCATGTGATATTAGCTAAAGTTTGAAGATATATTTGACCAATCTAATGAGAATACTCTAAAACAACAATTGAATCTTATATTTAAAGTTAAGTTCGAACTAACTATATTTTATTTAATATAAAATTAATATTTTCAAACGTAAACTACTACAAATGAAGATACATAAATAAATAAAATTAGAATATTAGGCTTTCCAATGCAAGACTCTTTCCCATTAATTCATAATCCGAGTCAAGCCACACAAATCTTATCTTTCATTCCTATGTAGCTTTGAAAGGGACATAAATGGTCCCCACACTTCCTATTCATTGCCAACGTGTGTGTGTGTATATATATATTCATGTCTTGGGAAGTAAGTCCGATCCACAAAGCTCGAGGACAAGAACTGGACTGGGTCAGGCCAAGTCGACCCAGGGGCCACGAAGAGGAGCAATCAAGCAACGCACAGACTATAGGATGAAGGGCAAGACTGTCTGACACTACTACTGCTGGCATTACGAGACACCCCTTGTCCCTAAACCCTCGCGTCCAGACAGGTCAGAGGGATTGACATACTTTACTGGGAACCATGCCTCATTTAATGGGATGGAGACGGGCACACCATGATAGGGAGCCACACTGCATTAAATGCATCCCGGGGCTCGGCATACCATGATGTGCCTCGTGGGGTGTCAGTGATAGCCGCAATCTGGTCTGGCAAGTCTGTAGCACAGTAGGAAGTTAGCAGGGACACCCAAACCCAGTACAGAGCTGCCCACCTAGCACCTCCACCTCAAGGATCCCCCAATTAGGTATAAATACCCCCATCCCCCAGCCAAGAGAGAGGTTTAGACTCTTTCATATTTCAGCTCATATTCACTCTGGTTGAATACATCTCTTTCACTCTATCTCAACACCTAACTCAGGTATCAAAGATACCACGACACTCTGAGCCTTCGTTCTCTATCTCAACAGGGTTTAGAGCAAGTTTAATAGCGTGGAATTGCCCAGACTATGAAACACAATATTAACAATATATATATATCTATTATATAAAAGACTATTAAACGGAAATTATTGTCTTAACGGAGTTACAGTAATTTTAATTGTTTTCCGTTAACTTTTTGTTTAATAGCATTTCTCTCGATTTTAAAAGTCAAAAATTGCCTCTATAGAAACCGTACCCCCTCTCTCTAGAAACTCGCTCACCCGAATCCAGCTTGGGGGAAGGGGAGTTGTGGCTCCTTCTTCCTCTTCCTCTCCTCCCTCTCCTCGCCGGTCCTTCGTCTCCGGTGGTTTCGTTTGGTTTTTTTGTTTTTTTTTTTTTTTCAGGTTTTCGGTTGAATAAAGGGGGTGGCTGTTTTGAGCTTTTCTAGTGACCATCGTCCGACACGCGCACCACCGGGAGAAGCCTCACCCGTCGATCTTGAGGTTGACCGGATTGGGAGCCAATCGGAGCGGCACGTTCACGATTTAAAGGAAACGTGTGAGGTTTTGAAACCATTGCGATTCATCTTCCATTTTGTTTTTTTCTATCGGTTCACATATTTCCATTTTTACCCCTTCCATTTTGTTTGTTTTCCCTTTTTGTCCTTCTTACTTGCGTCACACATGACTCCACCGCACGCCGCCATCACACATTCTTCTTTTTAGTGTAGGTGCTGTGTGGGTATGATTTTTGTTGATTCTATTTCTTTTCACTCTATGGGATGTGAATTTGAAGGATGGGTTTTTTTTTTTTTCGTTTCGTGTCGATTTTTTAATTTCATTTTTTTGCTTGTTGGGTTTTTGTTCTCCATTTTTTTTGGATATAAATCTGCTTGTTGGATTTTTGTTTGTCGGTATGGACCATTTTTTAGAATCTGAAGGATGTTTTATTATTTCTTTTTCCGTTTCGTGTGGACTTTTTTATTTCATTTTTATGTTTGTTGGGTTTTTGTTCTCCTTTTTTATTTTTTGGATTTGTCAATTGCTTGGATGTAAGTTTCTTGTTCATTCTTCTAGGTATGTTTTAGTTTTTAGTGTGGATCCTCTATCTTCTCTTTGTGGGATATGAATCGGAAGAGTAGTTTGAAAATTCTTTCCAGTTTTGTAGTTCTTCGACTCAAAACTTGTGTTATTATTATTTTTTTTTCATTTTTCTGCTTGTTGGATTTGTCTTTTCCATTTTTTGTTTGTTGGGTGTAAATCTACTTGTTGAATTTCCATTCGTCATTATGGACCAAATTCTTTTGGCTCGAGCAGTTGCTTGGATGTGATTTTGTTTTTGCTTCAACTTGGGACCAGGTATGCTTTACTTTTTTGCTTCCCAACCATGGATTCCGAGGAGAAGCGGCTCAACGAGCTGGGTTACAAGAAAGAACTCTAAAGATAAATGGTTATTCTTTGTTCGATATTTCATGCTACTCTATTTTTGGTTTCCCTCCACAATGTTCTTGTTTCATTGTATATATTTTATTCTTCCTCATTGTTTGATTATATGAAATCCTCTACTTTTTCTTGTTGATGACGATTTTTTTTTTTAATTTTCTTTATCGTTTAATTTGATGTGGACTTTGTTCAAAACACTTGCAATATCGTTTTCACAACAATCCTTTTTACAAGGAGTACTCCATTGTATGGTTCAAACCTTCAATATGCAAGTCTTGCAAGTCTTGTGTGGGATTGGGTGGTAGTCTCAATTCTTCACCTGGTTTGTTGGATTTGCAGTGGCTGAGTTATGTTCCTCTTTTGCTTGGATGTGATTTTGTTTTTGCTTCATCCATGTATGCTTTACTTTTTTGCCTCATAGTTGATAGATTAATTAATTTAATCATGTATACCTTTTTAACTTATGGACCATTTGATTTGTCTTTTATGGAAAAGTATAAAAGATAAACGTACTAGAACTTCATTATGTCCTACTTTTTTATCTTATCTTTTGATTTAAATTAGATCGATCGAGATTAGACCGAAAAGAAAAAGAAGGATTATTAGGATTGAATTGTTATGGTAAATTGCATTAAGATTTTAATTTTAATTTTCTTTTTAACTTGTTGGAAGGCTTACGTAGAATCATAAACATTGCAAATCATCATTTTATTATGCACTGGAACAAAAAAGTCACCCATGCTACTTTTACCAAAAGCGAATTGGATGGGGGAAGTTGATATTAAATTCTGAAGCACGCGCGTATGGCTGTGAGACATATTTACGCAGTTAGAATAATACCTTTGGGGCCACAAGATTAATATATGTTATCTAATTTTGCCCAACACTAAATATATATATATATATTCTGAATTATTGGGAAAGATTCTTAGTTAGGAAAAGCCAACAAATTATTGCCGAGATGAGGAGGGGTGGGTGAGTTTGAAAAGCATAACTTTACATTTTGTCGTAAAGCTTTCATTTGTTGGGTGAGGATATCGTAATAAAGATATTTGTATTTTTAAATAAACAGACAAGAAAGCATTATTTTCAAAATTATTAAATAATTATTTTTATATATATATATATATAATATTTATTTATAAATAAATTGTGGTTAAAATCAACGACAGGCACATTTTCAACGTACAATGATGAGCCCGAGATGAGGGGGCGAGCGGCAGAGAGTTTTCAAAACACTCCCGTGAAAAAACAGAGTAGTTCGTTCTTCTTGACCGTACATTTTTTTTTAAATATCCGAAATATTATCCTGGTGGCGGCTGCTTTGATTGCTACGGTGATCTTTCAAGCTGGCGTCACTCCTCCTGGTGGAGTTTGGCAAGATGATGACAAAGCTGCAGGACAATATAAATATATATATATATATTTATATATATAAATACACACGTTGGCAGTGAATAGGAAGTGTGGGGATTATTGCTGTCCCCACACTTCTGAATATACATTTCTTTATATATCTGTGTGGCTTGACATATGTATATATTCTGAATTATTGGGAAAGATTCTTGGTTAGCAAAAGCCAACAAATTATTGCCGATACGAGGGGTGGGTGAGTTTTCATTACACTCCCGTCACGTGGTATTACGTTGGCATGTCTGAATGGAAAGCTGTGTAGGGAGCCCATTTCTGTCCCTTTCAAAAAATAAAAAGTTTTGTCTGGCTTGACTTGCAGGGGCGGCTCAATGCACAGGTGGCCTAAGGCTAAAATTTAAGACGAGATTATTTTTATAAATTTTTAATATAATAATTTAATCAACTCTTCAATTAAATATAATACAAATTAACAACTATTTTGTACAATATATTAATTTTTTTTTTTTTTGTGTCAGTCTTAAGATCAATTTTTTTTTTTTTTAACTAAAGACAATGTGACTTGATTGTCATAATATTCAACTTCTAAAATAGAGATCTGAAATTTAAAACTACCTCCCACAAAAAAAAAAAAAAATCATAAAACTTTTCTTTTTTAGATCATGATTAATATTATTTAAAGTTGAGATTATAATCTGAATTTTATATTCTATTATTAATTACTGTATATCTGAAATAACTATATTTTTATATTATAAGGTTTTTATTGAAAATATTAATTATTAATTTATTTATAACTCATAGTAAAATGTTAAAAAAATATCCGAGATGTGTTAGTTACAATACTAACTTTTTTTTAATATCTATTTTCTATCAATTTTATTTTTTAAAAGAATATAAATTCTTTATGTCAATTTTTTTGAACAAACCAAGACTTAAGAGTGGGGCCTTAGGCAAGCGCTTAGTCGCCTTGCCTTTGAGCCGCCCCTGTTGACTTGTATTGACCTGAATTAATGGAAAAGATTATTGTCATGCAAAAAGGATAATCTTTTAATTTTATTTATATATCTTCATTTGTTGGGTAAGGATATCGTAATAATCACAACCCTGATCATTTGTATTTTTTAATAAACAGACAAATAAGCATTAATATTAAAAATATAAATATTATATATCGTTCTGAAAAATAATACCTTGTAATTATATATTTTATAATTCTATATGAAATCGAGAATAGTATTAAAATATTAACAGTAGCATATTGATTTTATTAATTACTTGAAAATGTCGTAAAATAGTTGTAAATCGAATTATAGGTCATAATTTGATCCATTACAATGATTACATGATGAGTTGTTTGAAGTACTACATTTTACATAAATTATAATGATTTATTATATTTTCAAATTAGTATGCAAACACAATTACTTAAATGTTAGATAAAATTTAATTTGTATGTAAGCAGATTAGGTGTGGTTGACTGCGTGGGTTGACGTACGGAGGAGTGATACACAACACACAACTTTGTTATATATAGGAGTTCATGCTAGGCGTTTGATTGCACTACTCGAAAACCTATATACGCGTTTGTCTCAACCCATTGCTTGCGAGTCGAGACAATATGGGCGGTGACGCACAACCTGAACCTAATTCCGGTACTAAGAGTTGGAAAATCTTCCTAAAAAACTTTCTTATACCAACCTCCCTGACATGGCACAGGGATGAGAGCAATAAGGAGCCGACAAATGACGCAAATATCCGAAATATTATCTTGGTGGCGGCTGCTTTGATTGCTGCGGTGACCTTTCAAGCTGGAGTCACTCCTCCTGGTGGAGTTTGGCAAGATGATGGCAAAGGACACGTCCCGGGAGTTTCTATATTCTCTTCTCGAAGGGTACCCTATTATTTTTTCTTGACATGTAATACACTGGCCTTTTCCTCCTCAACCTTTCTCTTACTATCCCTTACTTTTGGGTACCCTTTCTTCTTAGAAGTTTTAGTTGCCACTTTTGCAATGGCTGGGACTTATGCAGCTGCTATTTTTTGCGTTACACCATATGAACCCAAGTGGTTTCGTCTCATCTCTATGGTAGCAGCTGTGCCTTACATTCTAAGGGGGCTAGTCTATTACTTTTCCTTCGGGCCCAGCGCCGAGGCCGAGGCCGAGGCCGAAGCCTAGGCCAGGGGGGTGCAAGGAGGGGCCTAGGACCCCCAATTGGCTCTGAACAAATAATAATAATAATAATAATTTTTATATTTCTCTTAGTTTTTTTATACTGTTATTCTTATTCTTGTCCACAATTCATAGCTGGCTGCCCATGCAACCCGTTTAACCTTTCTAAGTAGAACCAGTTTTATTTTCGTTCATTTTTTTCTTTTACTGCTTTGTTGTAGTGTATATATATATATAGATTTTTGTTGGTGTCCTCGCCCTCCTCATTTACCGTTGATTAATATTAATATCTAGTTTGTTTATAAAGAAGATGGAAGAAAAAAAAACCTCAGCCTCTACGTACTTCGATTCATATACACTATATTGCGCCTGTTATTCGTGCAGGTTCATGTACTGAGTAAGATGTTTGATTGACAACTCCGGCCAATCGATCGACATGGTAATCATGCATAGACATGAAAATTAGTTTAATAACGTTTAGAGAACCTGGAATTAGATCTAATTTATTTTCCTAACCTTATTTTATTTTCCATGCACGATGATGATATATTTCTCCTTCGAAAAATTATATTTATCATTTTCATATAATACACTCCATTTTTTTTATTTTTTTTTCTCTTATCAAATGTGTAATAGATGGATGATAAGTAGAAGAATTCAATAAGTTTAAGAAGAATAAAACTAAAATTAAAAACTAAAAAAATGTGATGTATAGTGTGTGAAGATGATAAGTAGCAAAGCTCATGACACACGAGCTTTATCCATATCACTATTTCACGAGCTTATCCAACTAATTAACTAGGACGAAATGTCCCCAAGTTAGTATTCCTGCAAGCAGCCTAAGTATTGGTTAAAAAAAACAAAAGAAAAACACAACTCAAACTGACCATTAGCAGGAACTGGTAAAAAAAAAGGTTCATACGATGCCACACCGATTGCTTTCATCTAACCTAGTTTCAACAATATTGGCGTAAGTCAAATTTTTTGAGGGAGGGCTCTGGTGATTGTGTGCTCTTCAGTACGTATCCTTCTCCTTTTTTAATTTTTGGATTATTAGTTTTCGACTGACTGCTTCACTAATCAATTGTGAACACCCGGCCAGTACATTTGGCATATATATTAACCCGATACATCACTAATCAATTGATATCATCATTGTAGATTGACCCTGCATATGCGTAGCCAATCAATCAGAAACATGCTAGTTATCAGTATCAGTTATTTTCATGGTCTTAATGATTTTAATTTTGGTTGATTAAGGTAATGACATGAATTACGTTGGTTGACATGCACACAACTGACCTATTTATTAGTTAGATCAACATGGTTTGACACGAACCTTGCTAATTTCTATAGAATTCAGACAAACTTTAAGAAAAAAATGGGCTGAGAAGGAAAGCCTTTAGATTTCTCTTCTCGTCCCTTTTCACCATGTTCATTTGGCTAGACTTTGTTGCTCCGATTTATGCATGTTGGCCTTTCTCCCACCACCTCCACTAGCCTGCCTGCTACAGCATCCAGCCACCACCCATTCTGCCTAGCATGCGAGCTGACCCCCCCTCCTCGCAGCCCCACGGATGGCTGCAGTGCAGTCACCCACGATGGTAGGGAAATCGCTGGTCTCCCCGGCCCTTTCTGTAAAGCTTCTTTTTTTTTTTTTTTAACCTTTTTCAGCTAATTTTCGAATTATTCAATTTTTTTGACATTTTAAAATCTATTTAAAGTTTACTACATAATTGTTTTTAAAAAAAAATTGCTAACATGTCAGGTTTTTGTTGACCCCTACCAACTCAACCGGTAGAGTAGACAATAATGAATGAAAGTAGTTAATTGCAAGATTTTAAAATATCAAATATAAATGTTAGAGTACTAAAAACTGAGATGGCCTTTTGCAAACTAGGGTAAACCGAAACAGTGAGTTTGCAATTAACCCTTAAATTAATATATAACCATTTCCGAAGAAAATAAAAGATATTGGGCTGAGGGTTGTCGTTGTAATATTCTTTGGATGTACATGGGGATTTCGAGTAATGATTTTCAGCCTAAATTATTTTATATGGAAGAAACTTTTAGCTCACGTTTTATCTGAAAATAGCCTTTTCTTCATCATCTTAACATTTGGTACTAGGATCTAAAGATACATGAGAAATGAAACCAAAGTTCATTGGACAACTACTCATTCTGAGCACCATAAAATTAGGTACAACACATTCAGATGTCTTATAAACAGAAACTGGTGTAAAAAGAAGGGGCTTCCATTCCTAGCATCTCACAGTTTGGCCTTAGAACAGATCAGGTGCACACTTCTTTTTATTAGTACAACAGATCAGATTCACACTTAATTTAATTAAGACTTCAGCCAAAACATTAAAAATTTGATTGACCATCAAGAAATAAATCTAAATTTCCGTTTATATTTCATGGATAATCATTTCAGCCAAGCCTGTTATTGATATTAGTTTTCATGCATTTTACACGGTTATAGGATAACTTGCATGTCGCTGTTGATAGCAGGTTTACCACTCCATTGAATGAACAAAGAAATACTACACTCCTAGAACTTGAAGATGATAATGCCAAAATCCATGATATGATAAAAGTTACCATCCACAAATTGATTGTTGAAAGCAATGATATTTCATGCTATAGAATATAAAGGCCTCACAAATACCTTCAACTCGTGTCATGGAATGCAATAATCACCCAGTCTCTACTTTCACCGTTGGACTGATTCTATATCTCTGAAAATCTACTAGGAAATGCAGATTGGTTGTCCCGAGATTGGAGAATCACGAAGAAAGGTCACCTCCCTTTTCAGAAAGGATGGCAAGGCAAATGCAGCTGAATGCATCTGTTACAAAAACAATGTCATTTAGTCCCGTGTACTTGGGCTCTTAGCTATCCTCATGATCAATAAAATCTAGTTTACCGATCAAAAAACAAAAATAGTGCAATTTAGTTTCAAGCCATAATGTGGCATGTGTTCAATTGAGCAAATAGGGTTTCATTCTTCTTCTTTCCTTTAGCTTTCAGTGACTACAAATAATGATTTCAATCACAAGAAAATGTACAACTTTGTGATTCTAGTATGAAGCGATTTCGTTCCATTTATAATGATTATAGATTAGAATGCAGAAAATTTAGAATGATTCACCAAAGACCTATCAGAATCGGTTTTTAAGTACTCAGGTTAAGTGCAGTTTACCCCCAAAACTTGATCGCAGTCACAACCTTCGTAATGTCTAAGGTTAAAAATAAATATAGCTCTAACTAGCGATATGGGGTCAACATTTTTCTATGAAAGGAAAGAATAAGTTGCAGAGTAGGCTGTACAAGAGATATGAATTGAAGCAGAGTTATCTTACCTCTGAGTTGTAGAACCTTAGTTCTCTTTTATGCTTGAGAGCTCCTTCTAACTTCTCAATAGGATTGATGGGATTTATAAAATCAACAGGTAGCCCATCAGTTGAGCATATAAGAAATCCTATCACGGATGCAGATCACAAGAATATGGTGATGAGATGTAACCATAGCAATTCAAAATAGGAATACTGAGTTGGAAGAATACAGTTATGCAAACGATGCAAACCAATTTGTAGTTGATTGTTTACTAAAATGTCAAAATGTCCAACTGAATGACAATAAAAGATTTTCCATACTATGAAAAATATTCATTAGGAGAAGCAACAAACACAAAAGTTCAGATAGTGCCAGGCCAACAAGGAGACAAGCTAACCTTCTGCAACCCCCTACCAGTTTGACCACATACAAAGCAGAAAAAGGCAATACGCTGGCAGTAAAATGCAAAATGATAATCAAGAATGTTGGAATGCCAAGTATGAAATTAAGACAAAAAAAAGTACATCAATACCTTGGATATGTTGGAAGTACGCTAGCCCAGGCATAATGAACAGAACCCTTGAATGTTTGACGGCAAGTAGAGATCATATCTTGAAGAAGATGAGTAGGATCAACTAGAGGCATATAGCCTTATACTCACCAATTCAAAAGAAACCAATTAAAACGGAAAGGAACCGATGACACTATTTTAAGCATACCATCAGCAATATAAAGGTGGACACGAGGGTCCTCAAATCCAACAGCCAACTCAGGAAAAAACCTTTTAGAGACCTAAAAGAAAAGCAATACGCCATAACAAAAATACAATATAAAATATAAAAAGTTATTCCACTATTACTAACCATAACAAAAATATCATAAAAAAGCAATACACTACTGCTCTAATGTCCAGACCAATTACTATAAATCTATTAAGTTATTAACTTGACTCAGATTATCCATACAAAATGAGCTGGAATATGGTACTTGAAGATAGGGGTGGGCAGCGGGTGCCCGCCACCTGCTGCACTGCCAAGTTCACTCCGCCCTCGCCTGGGTGGGGCGGGGGATCTGCTCCGCACAGAAGGGGGGGCCCGTATGAAAGGGGAGTTGCGGAGGTGGGGACGGAGGGGGAGCCGTTGAGGCAAACCCCCCCCCCCCCGCGGCCGATTCCTCAGTTTCTCTCTCTTTCTCGAACTCTCTCGTCCCAGACCCAGACTCCCAAACTCTCTCAATCTCTCTCGAACTCTCTCAATCTAACTCTCTCGATCTCGTTTGCCATGGAAGTAGCAGACACCGGCAGAGGACTCGATTGAGTTTGTTGTAACAGACGCCGCTGAGTTTGGGGGAGCCGAGGAGGGGAAGAGAGGGGCGAGGGGCGGACAGATGGAGGTCCACTCTCACACCCTGTGCAACGGACGGGGTACCCCGCCCTCGCATGGACAGAGGCGGATTACGGAGAAAAAACCTTACGGGTAGCACCCCTACTTGAAGCAACACATTAACTTTTTAACTCAACTTTTGGAAACAAAAGTTAGCCAAAAAATTCGAATCTTACGCTTACGGAATTTTAAGACTTTGTTTGTTTTTACAACTCATCTCATATAATTATTATAATTTTTTTAAATTCTCATATAAATTAAAATAAATAATTTAATTTTTTCAAATTTTTAAAAAAATAATATTAAAAAAATATATTCTAACGATATTTATTCAAATTTTAACTTTTAACTAAAAGAAAAACTTCAGGATGAGTGTGAAGAAGATATTTACACCCTCCAATAATATTGTGACAAGTATGCTATTTTTATAAAAGACAAGTAGAACTGATTGTATGCAAGTTTCTCCCTTTCTCTCCCCTCTCTCTGTGCTTAGCACGGTGTATTTTGGTCCCTCTCCTATTCTACCACAGGAATTCTTCATTCATGAAACTTTTAATCTTATGAAAGTTGCGTTTTTATTTATTTTTATAAATAAGACAAAAAATCTAATCAATACAGATCAATTCACAACAAAAATTACAAAAAATAAAAATAAAATAATGTCAAAATGAAAACTTTTTGTGTAAATAGAAAAGGATGGAAAAGATATACCAGCCAGGGACAAACCCAGATTAGTTGTAAAAAGGAACTAGTGCAAGAAGGAAGAGAAGCTGCAATCGCCATGGGGGACTAGTGCAAGAAGGAAGATTTTTCTACTTCTTCGAAGATAAAGAGAGAGGAGGTTTGCGGAAATTGTTGAGTCTCTCGGGCGACGACGGAGAGCAGTCTTAAGATTAGCCAAATGCCAAAAGAATAGATGTTGAGAGTTATGGGAATAAAATTCAACCTAGATTAGTTGCTACAGTAACTTTCAAATTTATTTCTAAACTTAAAAGTGACTGTAGATACATTACATCTATATTTTTTTTCTTTTTTTTCTTTCTCACAACTGCCACTTACATCTCAATAAACTAGAAAAAAAATGTGGAGCTGCAACATTACCATAGGTTTTATTAATATCAGAAAATAAACTATGATAAAATAAAATAAATTAATAATTAAAATAAATAAATATTTTTGTAATTATTAATTACTCATTACTATATAATAAATAAATAGATAATCTAATGTAGATATTTGATGTAAATAGTCAAAACTAAATTTATCTTATATTATTTTATTATTATATAATAAAAAATAGTTATTTCAATGTGAAAACTTATTTGAATGAAATAGTTAAAATTTAAATTCATCTTACATTCATCAAAAGTGTCATTTAGACTTGACTAATCTATTGAGAATGCTTTATATAACTGTTTACAATCGAAAAATAATATTTATAATCTTACAGCAAGACTAACACACATTTTTTTTTAAGAATATGGTAGATATATCTAGAATCTACATGCTAAAAAAAATTATATTTTTCATAATGGATAATATTTTTTTCAAAATAAATGCGTAAAAATTATACAACTTAATACTATATCTAACATTACTTAGAGTAATTATGGCGGGATTAGAAATATCCTAATTCACTCGCTCATCTCGTTGGCGTGGCCTAGATTTTTTCCACGAATATTTTCAATCCCATGTATATCATGTAGCATCAACCTAAATTCAGAAGCTGCACATTCAGAAAATACCAAGCTACACAATCCACATCAGCTCTAGAAGATTCCTTATTTTTGTCTTTTACTAGATCAGTTGTAACAAAATTTTATTCCTTTTTTATGCATTTCTTCATTACACACTTACGGTATTTGTGCCTATATAAGCTGTGCAAAGGTTGTGTGTAAAATACAATGAAATACAATTGAATTCATGAATATTTAGGAAACATTATTTCTCTTTTTATCATGGTATCAGAGCTGTTAGACTAGCAATCTCTCTGATCCTTCTCTTCTTTTCTTTTTTTCTACATTATTTTTTCAAAAACCTCACAGGAACTAAGTTTCTCTAGATTCCATGTTCAACTCTCATTCACAGGCCAAAGAATTTCAAATCCACTTCCAGCTTACAAATCTGAGCCGTAGTGATCAATCCATCTCTGACTATTTTAGCAAAGTTAAATTGCTAATTGATACTCTTACTGCCACAGGAACTCCTCTCTCAGACAAAAAGTTTGTCACATATTTCCTAAATGGCTTAGGTCCCAACTATGATAGTTATGTAACCTCGATCACCACCAGAACAGATCCCATTACCTCCCATCAACTATACCATCTTTTGCTTATTCATGAAAGTCATTTAAACCATCCATCCTGTAGCCCAAGTCTTCAACACTCTTTTGAACCAACTGTTAATTTTAGCTCTAGCAACCAAAGAGGTCGGGGTGCCTATCATGGAGGTCGAACACGAGGCAGGTTCCCGTCAAACAGAGGAAGATCCTATCCAAATAACCTGTTCAATTTCTCTTCACCCAACCAATCAAATCGCCCTATCTGGCAGGTTTGCAATAAACCAGGCCATGTAGCTCTTCAATGCCATTTCAAATTCAACCATGCATACCAATATGACCTTCCCCAATCCTTCTCTGCCAACTACTCCTCTCCTTCTGCCATTCATGATTGCACATGGTACCTAGACAATGCAGCCACACACCACATAACACATGACCTATCCCATCTCAACCTTTCATCTGAACCAAACACAAGTAATGAGCAAATGCGAGTTGGAAATGGAATTGGCCTCCAAATTGAAAACATCGGTGACTCCTCCCTCTCAATTAATTATTCTTCTTTTTCTCTACATAATCTACTTCATGTACCTTCAATAACCAAAAATCTTGTTTCGATCATACAATTTTGTATTGACAATTCTTTTTTTTTTTGAATTCCATGCAACCCATTTTTTGGTGAAGGACAATCGGACAAAGCAGCTCCTCATCAACGGTCCAAAACATAATGGCCTCTACTGTTTTTCGTCACCTCCATAACCTTCCTCTCCGTCTGCCCATCTTAGTGAAAAGGCCTCTATGCACTGTTGGCATCAAAGGCTTGGACACCCGTCTCTCCAAATCGTCTCCAGAGCTCTGCGTTCCACCTGTTTGCCGTATTCCCCCAATACTTATTTCGTTTGTCCTCACTTCCCTTTAGCTAAAGCCCATCAACTTCCCTTTCCGCCGGGCTCCACACAATTTGTTAAGCCTTTAAACATGTTATGGGCTGATGTTTGGGGTCCGACCCCTTTTGTTTTCAGAAGAGGATTTAATTATTATCTTTCTATTATTGATCACTTCACCATATTTACTTGGCTCTTTCGCATAAAAAATAAATCAGATGTGCTAGCTGTTTTTACGTCTTTTATAACATTTGCTGAACGTTTCTTCAATACCAAAATCATCACTATACAAACAGATGCCGGAGGTGAATTTTGACCTCTCACAAATCTTTGCAAAACTCTTGGCATCACACACCGTTTTTCTTGTCCTCACACACATCAACAAAATGGCCTTGTTGAAAGAAAACATCGTCATATTGTTGAAACCGGTCTCACCCTTCTAGCTCAAGCCTCTCTTCCTTTTTCTTTTTGGGATGATACTTTTGAAACCACTACATATCTTATAAATTTGCTTCCCATACCTATCTTGCAAAATTGTTCTCCTTACTTCATGGTGTATCATAAACCTCCCAATTATTCTTTTTTAAAGTTTTTTTGTTGTGAATGTTGGCCCAACCTACGTCCTTATAATCATCATAAACTAAGTTTTCGTTCCACGTCATGTATTTTTTTAGGGTATAGTCCCCCTCACAAAGGTTACAAATGCCTTGATCAAAGCACAAATAGAATGTATATTTCTCGAGATGTGATTTTTAATGCAATTTTCCCTACAAAAAAACCACCACTGTTCATAGTCCCATTTCACAAAATGTCTCCCTACCTTGCTTTCGAGCCTCTATTCTTGGTCTGCACCCTTTAATTCCCGTGGGCCTTCTCAACCCACTCCTTCTTCTAAATCCTCTCAGCCCATTCCCTCCTCTCAAATCACTCCTATTCACTCACAAACCCAGCCCATTCACTCCCCACTCTTCCCTCAGGCTCCCTCGACTTCTTCCCCTAATTTCATTCTAGAAAACCTTAATTCCATTCTTCCTTCTCCCATTGAATCAGAGTCTCTACAACCTTCTCATCTTACGCAGTTAACTACCCCTCGATCACCCATCATCACCAGGTCAAAAACGAACTCTTCCAAACCTCGTATCCCTATAGACGGCCCAGTTTCATACCCAACTTGTCACTGCTTCATGTCCATTGTCATGGTACTAGATGAACCCTCATCTTTTTTTCATTTGCATCCAAATTCCCTGAATGGCAAGCTACCATGTCCAAAGAGTTCGAAGCCCTAGTCAAAACAAAAACCTGGACTCTTGTTCCTTTTTCCTCTGTTTCTAATGTCGTTGGATGCAGGTGGGTGTTTTGGACTAAGCTGGGACCAGATGGATCCATTGAACGTCAAAAAGCCAGGCTCATGGCTAAAGGCTTTCACTTGCAACTCGATATTGACTATACCGAGTCTTTCATTCCTGTGGTAAAATCCTCAACTATTATATTATTTTTGTCTATTGTTGTTGCTAGAGGTTGGTGTCTTAGGCAAATTGACATACAAAATGCCTTTCTTCATGGCAATCTTACTGAGACAGTATTCATGTAACATCTGCAAGGATTCATTGATCCTCTGCGACCTGATTTTGTGTGTAAATTGCATAAGGCCATTTATGGCCTTAAACAAACTCCAAGAGCTTGGTTCTCAGAGTTAGTCACATGGCTCATTGACTATGGTTTTTCGGCTTCAAAAGGGGATCCTTCTCTGTTTGTTTCACACAAACATGATCTCTGCATTTATATTCTAGTATATATTGATGACATGATCATCACATCCTCATCCTCAAGTATTGTTAAAGAATTAATTGTCTCTCTAGATCAAGCCTTTCCTGTGACTGATTTGGGACCCTCATCATATTTTCTTGGAATAGAACTTGACTATCTTTCTAATGGTCTCTTTATATCACAAAGAAAATACATCTCTGACTTGTTAAAGAAAGCCAATATGCTTGGTTCTAAACCAATTTCCTTTCCAATGTCTGCCTCTACCAAGCTTTCTAATTTAATGCACCCTCCTTTGAAAATGTCACTTTGCTCTGCAACATAGTTGGCAATTTACAATATCTATCTTTAACTCGACCTGATGTGTCATTTTCTGTCAACAAGGTCTGCCAATTCATGCATGACCCAAAAAATTCCCACTGGATATCAGTCAAAAGAATATTTCGAAATCTGAAATCCAAAATTATTCATAGGTTATTTTTATCAAAAAAATATGGTTTCACTCTTCATGCATATTTAGATGCTGATTGGGCAAGGTGCCCTAATGATAGGAGGTCTACAGGAAGATGGATGTGGATTTTCACTTTGTCAGAGATAGAGTAGAAGCTAAGACTCTACAAGTTCAATTCTGTAGCAGCAAAGATCAACTTGCTGATGTCTTCACAAAACCTTTAGTTGCTAATCGATTCTCCTTTCTTCGATCGAGTCTTAATGTGATTGACACCTCATTAGACTCGAGGGGGCGTATCAACCTAAATTCAGAAGCTGCACATTCAGAAAATACCAAGCTACACAATCCACATCAGCAGCTCTAGAAGATTCTTTATTTTTGTCTTTTACTAAATCACTAATTATAACAAACTTTTATTCCTTTTTATGCATTTCTTCATTACACACTCACGGCACTTGTGCCTATATAAGCTGTGCAAAGGCTGTGTAAAATACAATGAAATATAATGGAATTCGTGAATATTCAAGAAACATTCTTTTTCCTTTTATCATGAAGTATAGAGCACGTTAAGTATTTACGTGATATAATCTATATAACTATAATATTTTGAAAAAACTCATGATGGATCAAATTATGATGTAAAATCTAATTTATTGACATGGTATCTATATTTTTAATAATAATGCTTATTTTTCTGTTTATTAAAAAATACAGATGAGAATTGCGATTACTTGGTTTTAGAATTGGAGAATTTCACATCGTTAAAAAAATGGATTGGAGAATTGCTGGTTTGACACCTAGTAATATCTTTATTACGACATTCTCACCCAAATGAAGATATGTAAATAAATAAATTTAGAATATTATCCTCTCTGCATGACAATTATCTTTTCCATTAATTCGTAATACAAGTCAAGCCACACAAATCTAATCCCTTTTTTTTTTTTTTACTTTTGAAAGGGATAGAAATGGGTTCCCCACACAGCTGGATGCCATTCCCTCATGCCAACGTACTACCACTAGGGGTGTAATCGGTCCGGTCCGATCCGGTTTTGGATAAAATCTAGGACCGAACTGGTATGTACCGATTTTGTATTTTTCAAAACCGATTACGCACCGGTTACCCTCCTAAACCGATATTTCCGGTTTTACCGGTTTTCGGTCCGGTCCGGTCCGGTTTTTCGATTTTTTTAAAATGTAAATTTCACAATTTGTCATTAAAAATTTGTTTATAAAAAAAAATGATTTAAAAAAAACTGTTTTATACTTTTATTAATATATTAGACTATATAATAGTATTAATATTAGACTATTGGTATAGTTATAAGTTATATATTAGTATTAGTTATAAACTTTTAGTGATTTAGTATTAACATTTTATGTAATAATTTATAAATTAATAAGAAATTATTTCATATATGAATATATATATATGTTATATATAAAATTTCGCATAAAAATTTATAATTATACATTATATATAAAACTTATATATATTAATATTTAATATATAAAAAATATTTTGTATAAAACTTATATATAAAAATATTATTTTTTATTATTTTTAATCAACCGGTCCGGTCCGGTCCAAAAAATCCCGAAACCGGAACCGGCTGGTTTTTACATTTTAAAAACTGGTTCCGGACAGGACCGGTTCAAAACCGGTAAAACCGGTCCGGTTTTCTGGTTTGAATTTACACCCCTAACTACCACTATCACGAGACGGAAGCTGGATGTATCATTAGAGAACTCTTATTGGATTAATCAAAATTAAAAGATAGTTTTGATAAATATAAGAAAATTTTAATTTTTAATTATTCTATTTACATAAATTTCTATATTATAATAGCTATTTTTTTATTATATAATAATAAAATAATATAAGATGAATTTAGTTTTAATTATTCATATTAAATCTCCACATTAGATTATACATTTATTCATTATCATATAATGAATAACTATTAATTTAAAAAATATTTAATTTTTTTAATTATTAATTTATTTAATTTTATCATATTTTACTATTCTACTTATTATATGTTAATTAATAATCATATTCTTATTAAATTGATATATTACTAAGTGAAATTAATATATTAATTGTGATAAAATATGTAATAGAAAGAAAGAGAAAGAAATTATAATTAATAAAATATGTATTTGATGTATGTACAGTAACTTTCAAATTTGAAAAAACTTTTGAAAGTTACTGTAGCTAAATTCTAAATATTTGGAATTTGACTAATCCAATGTGAGCATATTTTACTCTTTAATAGCTAAATACTCATTGGATTTAACTTTTAACTAATCCAATGAAAGTGCTAAGAACATCCTCGTTGACTTGATCCAAAAATCACCACATTAAATTGAACATTTTTATAAAATTTTAAACTTCTACTACAGTGATTCTCTAAATTTATAGATAAACAATAGGTTAGCCAAATATTAAAATATTTAATTCTCACTTATCTCACAAAATATGTAGGTATTTTTTGTAATTACAAAGTTTGGTTCGATTTATTATTATTAAATATAAAATGTGATGAAAATAAATTAATTAATTAATATTAATTAGAATATTAATTATTAAGTTAATTATAATGATAAGTTATTTATAATATAATTATTATTAATATTAATATTAATTTAATATTTAATAAATTTGATAAATACTAATATTAAATTAGAATATAGTAATAATTATTATTAATATTTAATGTTAATTTAATATTTAATAAATGTAATAAATATTAATTTAATTTAATTAGAATATAATTATTATTAATATTAAATTGGTAGAATTTTAAAATGTGATACAAATAAATTAAATAAAAAATTATTAAATTAATAATATTTTATTATTATATAAAAAATAAATAGTTAATCCAATGTAGAGATTGAATTTAAATAGAATAGACAAATGTAAAAAAGTATGATATTGGTTAAATTTTGAAGATGGACTTGACCAAGCCAATGAGAATGCTCTTAGAGCATCTTGGCTGGCCAAGTTTAAAGGAGGAATAAAATTTAGATAATTTAAATTAAAAAGACTTCATATTGGATTGGGTATTTCTAAAATAATTTAAATTTTAGCTACACTACTTCATTAAATATAGCTAATTATAGATACTTTATCAAATATTAAAATATTAATTTCTCACTTTAAGCAAATAAATTAAATTAAATTAATTAGAATATAATTAACATTTAACATTTAGAATATAATTATTATTATCGTATAATTGGTAGAACTACAAAATGTGATAAAAATAAATAAATTAATAATATTTTATTATTATATAGATAGTAAATGGATAATCAAATGTGATGATTGAATTTAAATAGAATAGGTAAATATAAATTCATATGATATTAGTTAAAGTTTGAAAAAGCATTTATTCAATCAAATGAGAATGCTCTAAAACAACACTTGAATCTTATATTTAAAGTTAAGTTCGAACAAACTATATTTTATTTAATATAAAATTAATATGTTCAAACGTAAACTACCACAAATGAAGATACATAAATAAATAAAATTAGAATATTAGGCTTTCCAACGCAAGAATCTTTCCCATTAATTCATAATCAGCCACAAATCTTATCTTTTTTATTCCTATGTAGTTTTGAAAGGGACAAAAATGGTCCCCACACTTCCTATTCACTGCAAACGTGTGTATTTATATATATAATGTCTTGGAGAGTAGGTTCGATCCACAAGGCCCGCGGACAAGGGATGGGCTGGGTCAGGCCAAGTCGACCCAAGGGGTCCTCGAAGAGGAGCAATCAAGCAATACGTGCAGACTATAGCACGAAGAGTAGGACTGTCTAACACTAGCTGACATTACTGGACACCCCTTGTCCTTGAACCCTAATGTCCGGACAGGTCGGAGGGATGGACATATTTGACAGAGAACTAAGATGCATTTAATGGGATGGAGACGGACACACCATGACAGGGAGTCACATTGCATTTAATGCATCACAGGGCTCGGCACGCCATGATGTGTCTCATGGGGTGTCAGTGACAGCCGCAATCTGGTCTGGCAAGTCTATAGCACAACATGGAGTTGGCAGGGACACCCGACTCTAATATGGAGTTGCTCATCCAGCACCTCTACCTCTAGGATCCTCCAGTCAGGTATAAATACTCCCTCCTCTAGCCAGGAGATCAGAGGTTCAGACTCTTTCTTATTTCAGCTCACATTCTCTCTGATTGAATACGTCTCTCTTTCACTCTATCTCAACAATTGACTTAGACATCGGAGATACCACGGCACTCCGAGCCCCCATTCTCTATCTCAATAAGATCTAGACCGAATTCAACAGCATAGAATTGACCAGATTGTGAAACATGATATTAACAAAATATATATATATATTATATCACATTCACATTCATCGACCATTCTAATTTTCTACAGTTGGTAGGGTCACGTATTGTACTACGTTGGCAGTGAATAGGAAGTGTGGGGAACATTTATTTCCCTTTCAAAAAGGGTTTCGCTAAATACAAGCAAGTTCGTGTATTATATCACATACCAATAAATTTTTTTATTTAAAAAAAATGAAAAAAAAGATTTGAAAGAAGAAGAAAATCTCCTATATCATAAAAAAAATTTTATCTTTAATTCACATCGTTTCGTTAAACATATGTATTACATATTAATATTGGTACATGAATTGGTGTACAAACTTTCGTTAAACATATGTATTACATATTAATATTGGTACATGAATTGGTGTACAAACTTACTTGCAATAAGATTTTTTCTAATTGTAAAATACGTAAATATTATAAATATTATAAGAGTAAAATTTATTATTAAAAAATTATTAATATCATCGACCGTTCATCAAAATATATATATATATATATATATTATATCACATACAGATTCATCGACCGTTCATCAATTAATTTCTGTAATTGGTAGGGTCACGTACTGGTACTACGTTGGCAGTGAAAATGAAGTGTGGGGATTATTTCTGTCCCCACACTTCTGAATATACAATACTGTCCACACAAATCTATTATATATTTGTGTGGCTTGACATGTATATATTCTGAATTATTGGGAAAGATTCTTGCGTTGGATAGCCAACAAATTATTGCCGATATGAGGGGCAGATGAGTTTTCATTACACTCCACGTGAAAAAACAGTCCCAGCTTCCGTCACGTGGTAGTACGTTGGCATGAGTGAATGGGAAAGCTGTGTGGGGACTGGGAGTCCATTTCTGTCCCTTTCAAAAGTAGAAAAAATAAATTAGATTTATGTGGCAAGCTTGACTTGTATTGACTTGAATTAATGGAAAAGAATCTTGTCATGCAGAAAGGATAATCTGCTAATTTTATTTATATATCTTCGTTTGTTGGGTGAGGATATTCAAATAATTAAGATATTAGTAGGTGTCAAACCAGCAATTCTCAAATCCTAAAACTCAGTAATCCCAACCCTGATCATTTGTATTTTTTAATAAACAGACAAATAAGCATTAATATTAAAAATATAAATATTATATATCGTTCTGAAAAATAATAACCTTATAATTATATATTTTATAATTCTATATGAAATCGAGAATAGTATTAAAATATTAACATTTATTTTTAATAGAGTAGCATGATTTTATTAATTACTTGAAAATGATCGTAAAATAGGTGTAAATCGAATTATAGGTCATAATTTGATCCATTACAATGATTACATGAGTTGTTTGAAATACTACATTTTACATAAATTATAATGATTTATTATATTTTCAAATTAGTATGCAAACACAATTACTTAAATGTTAGATAAAATTTAATTTGTATGTAAGAAGATTAGGTGTGGTTGACGTACGGAGGAGTGATACACAACACAACTTTGTTATATATAGGAGTTCATGCTAGGCGTTTGATTGCACTACTCGAAAACCTATATACCCGTTTGTCTCAACCCATTGCTTGTGAGTCGAGACAATATGGGCGGTGACGCACAACCTGAACCTAATTCCGGTACTAAGAGTTGGAAAATCTTCCTCAAAAACTTTATTATACCAACCTCCCTGCCATGGCGCAGGGATGAGAGCAATAAGGAGCTGACAAATGACGCAAATACCCGAAATATTATCTTGGTGGCGGCTGCTTTGATTGCTGCGGTGACCTTTCAAGCTGGAGTCACTCCACCTGGTGGAGTTTGGCAAGATGCAGATGACAAAGATCCAGGACACGTCCCGGGAGTTTCTATATTCTCTTCTCGAAGGTTACCCTATTATTTTTTCTTGATATGTAATACCCTGGCCTTTTCCTCCTCAACCTTTCTCTTACTATCCCTTACTTTTGGGTACCCTTTCTTCTTAGAAGTTTTAGTTGCCACTTTTGCAATGGCTGGGACTTATGCAGCTGCTATTTTTTGCGTTACACCTTATGAACCCAAGTGGTTTCGTCTCATCTCTATGGTAGCAGCTGTGCCTTACATTCTAAGGGGGCTAGTCTATTACTTCTACTTCGGGACCAGCGCCGAGGCCGAGGCCGAAGCTGAGGCCAGGAGGGAGCAACGAGGGGCCTAGGACCCCAAATTGGCTCTGAACAAATAATAATAATAATAATAATTTTTATATTTCTCTTAGTTTTTTTATACTTTTATTCTTATTCTTGTCCACAATTCATAGTTGGCTGCCCATGCAACCCGTTTAACCTTTCTAAGTAGAACCAGTTTTATTTTCGTTCATTTTTTTCTTTTACTGCTTTGTTGTAGTATATATATAGATTTTGTTGGTGTCCTCGCCCTCCTCATTTACCGTTGATTAATATTAATATCTAGTTTGTTTATAAAGAAGATGGAAGAAAAAAAACCTCAGCCTCTACGTACTTCGATTCATATACACTATATTGCGCCTGTTATTCGTGCAGGTTCATGTACTGAGTAAGATGTTTGATTGACAACTCCGGCCAATCGATCGACATGGTGATCATGCATAGACATGATAATTAGTTTAATAACGTTGAGAGAACCTGGAAGTAGATCTAATTTATTTTCCTAACCTTAATTTATTTTCCATGCACGATGATGATATATTTATCTTCGAAAAATTATATTTATCATTTTCATACAATATATTCTATTTTTTTCTTTTTTTCTTTTTATTTTTTTCTCTTATCAAATGTGTGATAGATGGATGATGAGTAGAAGAATTCAATAAATTTAAGAAGAATAAAATTAAAAAAATGTGATGTATAGTGTGGGAAGATGATAAGTAGCAAAGCTGACACACGAGCTTTATCCATATCACTATTTCACGAGCTTATCCAACTAATTAACTAGGACGAAATGTCCCCAAGTTAGTATTCCTGCAAGCAGCCTAAGTCTTGGTTAAAAAAAAACAAAAGAAAAACACAACTCAAACTGACCATCAGCAGGAACTGGTAAAAAAAAAAAAGGTTCATACGATGCCACACCGATTGCTTTCATCTAACCTAGTTTCAACAATATTGGCGTAAGTCAAATTTTTTGAGGGAGGGCTCTGGTGATTGTGTGCTCTTCAGTACGTATCCTTCTCCTTTTTTAATTTTTGGATTATTAGTTTTCGACTGATTGCTTCACTAATCAATTGTGAACACCCGGCCAGTACATTTGGCATATATATTAACCCGATACATCACTAATCAATTGATATCATCATTGTAGATTGACCCTGCATATGCGTAGCCAGTCAATCAGAAACACTAGTTATCAGTATCAGTTATTTGCATGGTCTTAATGATTTTAATTTTGGTTGATTAAGGTAATGACATGAATTACGTTGGTTGACATGCACACAACTGACCTATTTATTAGTTAGATCAACATGGTTTGACACGATTATTAGTTTTCTATAGAATTCAGACAAACTTTAAGAAAAAAACTGGGCTGAGAAGGAAAGCCTTCAGATTTCTTTTCTCGTCCCTTTCCACCATGTTCATTTGGCTAGACTTTGTTGCTCCGATTTATGCATGTTGGCTTTTCTCCCACCACCTCCACTAGCCTGCCTGCTACAACCTCCAGCCACCACCCATTCTGCCTAGCATGCGAGCTGACCCCCCCTCCTCGCAGCCCCACGGATGGCTGCAGTGCAGTCACCCACGATGGTAGGGAAATCGCTGGTCTCCCCGGCCCTTTCTGTAAAGCTTCTTTTTTTTTTTAACCTTTTTCAGCTAATTTTCGAATTATTCAATTTTTTTGACATTTTAAAATCTATTTAAAGTTTATTACATAATTTTTTTAAAAAAAAAATTGCTAACATGTCAGGTTTTTGTTGACCCCAACCAACTCAACCGGTAGAGTAGACAATAATGAATGAAAGTAGTTAATTGCAAGATTTTAAAATATCAAATATAAATGTTGAGTACTAAAAACTTAGATGGCCTTTTGCAAACTAGGGTAAACCGAAACAGTGAGTTTGCAATTAACCCTTAAATTAATATATAACCATTTCCGAAGAAAATAAAAGATATTGGGCTGAGGGTTGTCGTTGTAATATTCTTTGGATGTACATGGGGATTTCGAGTAATGATTTTCAGCCTAAATTATTTTATATGGAAGAAACTTTTAGCTCATGTTTTATCTGAAAATAGCCTTTTCTTCATCATCTTAACATTTTGTACTAGGATCCAAAGATACATGAGAAATGAAACCAAAGTTCATTGGACAACTACTCATTCAGAGCACCATATAATTAGGTACAACACATTCAGATGTCTTATAAACAGAAACTGGTGTGTAAAAAGAAGGGGCTTCCATTCCTAGCATCTCACAGTTTGGCCTTTAGAACAGATCAGGTGCACACTTTTTTTTATTAGTACAACAGATCAGATTCACACTTAATTTAATTAAGACTTCAGCCAAAACATTAAAAATTTGATTGACCATCAAGAAATAAATCTAAATTTCCGTTTATATTTCATGGATAATCATTTCAGCCAAGCCTGTTATTGATATTACACGGTTATAGGATAACTTGCATGTCACTGTTGATAGCAGGTTTACCACTCCATTGAATGAACAAAGAAATACTAAACTCCTAGAACATGATGATGATAATGCCAAAATCCATGATATGATAAAAGTTACCATCCACAAATTGATTGTTGAAAGCAATGATATTACATGCTATAGAATATCCTCACAAATACCTTGAACTCGGGTCATGGCCCCCATCTATGGAGTGCAATAATCACCCAGTCTCTACTTTCACCGTTGGACTGATTCTATATCTCTGAAAATCTACTAGGAAATGCAGATTGGTTGTCCCGAGATTGGAGAATCACGAAGAAAGGTCACCTCCCTTTTCAGAAAGGATGGCAAGGCAAATGCGGCTGAATGCATCTGTTACAAAAACAATGCCATTTAGTCCCGGGTACTTGGGTTCTTAGCTATCCTCATGATCAATAAAGTCTAGTTTACCGATCAAAAAACAAAAATAGTGCCATTTAGTTTCAAGCCATAATGTGGCATGTGTTCAATTGAGCAAATAGGGTTTCATTCTTCTTCTTTCCCTTAGCTTTCAGTGACTGCAAATAAGGATTTCAATCACAAGAAAATGTACAACTTTGTGATTCTAGTATGAAGCGATTTTGTTCCATTTATAATGATTATAGATTAGAATGCAGAAAATTTAGAATGATTCACCAAAGACCTATCAGAATCGGTTTTTATGTACTCCGGTTAAGTGCAGTTTACCCCCAAAACTTGATCGCAGTCGCAACCTTCCTATGTCTAAGGTTAAAAATAAATATAGCTCTAACTAGCGATATGGGGTCAACATTTTTCTATGAAAGGAAAGAATAAGTTGCAGAGTAGGCTGTACAAGAGATGTCAATTGAAGCAGAGTTATCTTACCTCTGAGTTGTAGAACCTTAGTTCTCTTTTATGCTTGAGAGCTCCTTCTAACTTCTCAATAGGATTGATAGGATTTATAAAATCAACAGGTGGCCCATCAGTTGAGCATATAAGAAATCCTATCACGCCACTGCATGACACAGAAGCAGTTCACAAGAATATGGTGATGAGATGTAACCATAGCAATTCAAAATAGGAATACTGAGTTGGAAGAATACAGTTGTGCAAACGGTGCAAACCTATTTGTAGTTGATTGTTTACTAAAATGCCAAAATGTCCAACTGAATGACAATAAAAGATTTTCCATACTATGAAAAATATTCATTAGGAGAAGCAACAAACACAAAAGTTCAGAATAGTGCCAGGCCAACAAGGAGACAAGCTAACCTTCAGCAACCCCCTACCAGTTTGACCACATACAAAGCAGAAAAAGGCAATACGCTGGCAGTAAAATGCAAAATGATAATCAAGAATGTTGGAATGCCAAGTATGAAATTAAGACAAAAAAAAGTACATCAATACCTTGGATATGTTGGAACGCTAGCCCAGGCATAATGGACAGAACCCTTGAATGTTTGACGGCAAGTGTAGATCATATCTTGAATAAGATGAGTATGGAGCCACATGCTTTCTGCCATGTTACAGAGGACACCGCCAGGCCTTAATGCTCTAGCTACTGTCTCAAAAAAAGGCTTCCCTACAAGCTCCTGAGCAGGACCTATATCAGAAAAAAGAACCCCATGAGCAAGGTTTTGGGTGGTTAAGAGTAATGTTAGATACAGTCATGGATTGTGCAAGCGCAAGGAATGTGCGACGATTGCATAACCCATGACTGTATCTAGCATTACTCTAGTAGTAAGATGGTTTGTGAATACTAGTGAGATAATTTGAGTTAAGTGTTTATTGGGTTTTGGGAAATGAGAGAAAAAGTTGAATAAAAAATATTATAAAGTTAAAATATTGTTAAAATATTATTTTTTAATATTATTTTGTTTTAGGTTCCTTTTGATATATATATATATATATAATATTTTTACTTATAAAAAAAATGTTTTAGGATTTGAAAAAGTTGAATTGTTTTTTGTTTGAAAGTTTAGGAAAGTTGTAATGATTAGTCTGAAAGTGTTTGTGTTTGAATGATATTTGGGAAGGAAATGAGATGAGATGAAATGAGATAAGAATATATGGAAGTTGTTCCCAAATATCCCCTAAGAGAAAGGACACGGAGTATGGGGGAAAGAAAATCACAGCTTTTAGCATCTCCTAAACAATCAGACCGCATATTTCAGATTTCAAGAAAACCAACATTTATTGGCAAATTTGAAAAATTTTAAAAAAAAAAATAGAAATCAACTTCAGAAAATAATCTGCAGCAGTAATCCATTATGAATATTATTTATTTATACGTATATCCATTATGAATATTTTAAATGGATCATAACAGAGAAAGAAACTACAACATACCCACAGGGTCCGATGAATCAACAATGACAGCATCATACTTCCCCTTGGGTGCACACCGGAGAAAATCGACAGCTGTCAGGGTAACAAAGTAGGATCAACTAGAGGCATATAGCCTTTTATACTCACAAATTCAAAAGGAACCAATTAAAATGGAAACGAACCAATGACACTATTTTAAGCATACCATCAGCAATATAAAGGTGGACACGAGGGTCCTCAAATCCAACAGCCAACTCAGGAAAAAACCTTTTAGAGACCTAAAAGAAAAGAAAACAACCCAATAAGTTGATTAACTAGAAGCAATCTCAACTAGCAATAACGAAGAATGCACGGTACATCATCCACTTACATCAATGACCATCTTATCTATCTCGCATATGTCAATTTGCTCCACAGAGCTATGTCGAGAAATCTCTCTTAGAACACCACCATCACCACCGCCAACAACCAGAACCTGTAAATTTGACTTTAGTAACACAGAGCAAAATACCAATACAGAGAGGAAAAACCAAAATGCAAATCAAGCAGAAGTAAAAGGTGCCTGATGCTCCTTAGAGCTCTTTCAGTTTATATCAAGTAATATTCAATCAACCAAAAACCTTTCCTTGAACATATTTTAAGAACACAAAAAGCACCAAGAATTACCTCAAAGAACCAGTTTTCCAAATGAAAGAAGCAAAACTAATTATGAAAAAAATAACCCACAAAACTACTCATTGCAGATGTAGCGCCCAAGCAATTTTTTTTTTTTTTTAAATGTCGGGGAACCTCTCCAAGGCAGCTTCAGGCTCACCCCTGCAGAGTAAACCCCGGTCCCTTGCACCGCACTCTCGGAAGTTTCCCTACACGGAACTGGTTAAATCGCTAGTTTTTCACCAGAGGGTGTAGCCCCAAAGGATTGTTTGCACCCATGACTCATAAGGTGTTGAACCTTGACCTTGAAGGGAATGATACCCCAAGACCAAGGCCTTCACCACTTGGGCCAACCCCTTGGGGTTCCCAAGCAATATTTATACCGTACTGTATTGAACTAAATGTTCTTGGTGTCTACTATAGTTGAATAATCCCATACAAGGCTCTTCATATACAGTCTCTTCTCCATATGACTAGAAACTGCACTTTGTAACCAAACTAGTTTATGACCAACGGAATGGCCACAATAATTCAGTGAAATGCACCCCAACCAAATTTATTACTGGGGCAAAGTAAAACTACCATTCTACAGCAACACATGCTCCTAGAACACTGGCAACTATAAGCATTCCACCACAGCAACCACTGTAACAGAAAATACATCACCATGCCAAACTTATCATGCAACGACCAAATCACCATTACAACTACCACAGTCAATGCATTTCAGCACCAACTAGCATCACCCACATTGCTAACACCACAGTTGTGACAACATAAAGGATTTGCACTACGTTGTCAAGAATAGACAGAACAGAACTTAGAGATTTTCCTCTTATTTCCCGCTTCAGAGAGAAACTCTCTCCTGCACGCAAACAGGGTACCAATATCTTTTTAAAAAAAAATTAAAAGGCTACCAATATCTGTTGTTTTTCTTAAAAAAGAAAGGGGTACCAATATCATTTCTTAAAAGAAAAACAGGCTACCAATATCATCTGGTCAAAATGGAAGAATTATCAGATTGAAAAAAATAAATTCAAAGCTGTGTATTTCGAAGCAAAGCAAAATGAAAAGATGAAAAGATCACTTAGCAGCATGGCAAATGAAATGTCTACCCATTCCTGCCTAATACAGATTGACGGAACAACCTTTCCCACCTGTCTAAAGGGTTTCAAAGTTCCATTCCACTCTTCCTATCACCACTGTTTGCTGTTCTAATTTCAAAAAGAGAATGATGATCAATTGGCTTAAGTAGAAGGAAAAAAATCATATTTATTATCAATACTTTCTCTTAAAGTGTCCGGAGGCGGTACAGTTTTATAGTAATATATTTCTAAATGATACAGGCGCATGAAAGTATAAACTTCAATAATCACAATGCATTGATGCTGTAGTTTTTTGTTCTAATAATTTACTTCTCTTTGATATAAAAGGGAGTTAAAGATTAACAGCATCATCTAATAGTATCAAATACCCTACATCTAGGAACTTTGTACACCCAATACTAAATAAAAAATCAAAAACAAAGAATATGAAAGAGAAAATAGTGCACAGAAAATGCATACTATCATCAGAAAAGACAACAAACCAAGATTTTCAGATAGAAATTACAGTTTTGGGCGATGGAATAGAACAAAGAGGAAGATGAGCAATCATCTCCTGGTAGGCGCATTCATCTTTCTCTGTCAGTTGAACAATGCCATCAAGTACAAGTACTTTCCCATATGTTGAGGACTGCAAACAAAAGAAATGATCTGTAGCAACTCAAATGAAAGAATTATAAGAATCCCATGTAAGAATGCCAAACCTCAAAAACCAGGACCTCTTGAAACTCTGAATTTCCCTTGTACAAAACCTTTTCCACTGCTAGTGAATGGGCTTCTCCTAAATATGATCAAAGAAATATCAGCTTGGTTATTTGTATGACTGGATGATGCATATCCCCTAAATTAAGTTAAACATTAACGAATTACATATAAATTAATAGAGAGAAACAATAAAGATGAAAGCTTCCTAGGATAAGGAGAGTGCGACTGGCTAGTCTACCACAAAACATCCCACATTTGTGCTCAAAGAGAAAAAGGCAATCTAAATATATCAGAACAATAACATAGGTCACATAACTCAAGATATCAAAATCATGTAATAAAACCCTGTCATTTAAAAATGCACACATTCACATAAGAAAAAATGCTTTAATCCTTCTGCAAGAATACAATCTCAAAATGTATGAAATGGATACAATAATGAGTAACATGCAGTGCATGACATATATGAAGGCAATGCCTACCAGGCCACATCGGGTTGTTAAAATAAACTTTTTTTCCAGCTTTCCCTATACAAGGAAGAGAAGAATAGGTTTATATCATTTAGCCCAGTCAATGAGCATAGGCGTATGAGCAAACATAAATGAAATGTTTAAAAACCCATAGATAATGACCAGAGCAAGAGTGAGTTTCCGAAAACCACCCAGAAACAACAGTTGAATGGCATTTTGCCTCAAGCTCAGGGTCTGAAGAGCTAGCCTTCAAACAACAAGAAGGGAGAACCTTCTCTGAGCCATTCCGGTTATTCACCTTCCCATCCATAGTCTTCCGGCATTCCAAACCTCTTCCTGCGCCGCCCTCCATATATTATCTTTTTCTTTTCCAGCTCCAGTCTCTAAATACCAAAATATATCCATAAAATATAAATTTTAAAACAAGAACTTATAATGGGATTAATCCTTCATACGCACAGACAAAAACAAAGAGAAGCATGTACCTTGAAGTTCAAGAATTCATCTCCATTAAAACAGTTCATAAATTAAAGCATCAAAAGAAAATCTATATAATATACATTATGTATGTATATATGTATAAAAAGAATATGGCATTCCAGAGAATAGCACCAGGCAAAATATCAAATATACAATTCCAAGCTAAAGCGTGCAAGCTATAAAGAATCCATTAGCAAAAATGGAAATACATCTTGCAATCATAAATTAAATGAGTAGCAAATGCATATGATTTACAAATACATAAGATTAACAACAAAATCAATCACAACACTTCCCAAAGTACATTTTATGTAGCAAAAAAAGAACCAACAATCATCATGAAATCATGCAATCGTATATCCCAAACTTAAGAAAATATCACAAGCTCCATTCCCAAAATGAAAATCTCCTACACCTCTTAAAAAATTCTCAGGTAATTTTGCTCGGTTTCAACTTTCTTGGTTTCTGTTTTGACTCTTGTAATTTTATACTGTAAGCAAACGTGGGAATAAATTATGGAATGGAAAGAAATATGGAACCCGTGCGGGAGGAGATGAAATGCTAAGGTAATTTCATAAATTGGATTTTCGAGGGACCCAAAACCTCCAAGATCAGAGATCTGACAATTTTCCAGGTTCAGAATTAATCCCCTCGTCTTCTTCCTCAAGACTTAGCATGCATGACGCTAACAGAATTTCAAGTAAAATGACTAAACAACCCCACTAATGACTGCTGTTAAACACAGCGTTTTAATGGAAAGCAATAAACTAAGGCCCCGTTTGGATAGTGAAAGTGTTTCATCTCATCTCATTATTACAACTTTTCCAAATTTCCACACTAAATATAATAAACAATTCAACTTTTTCAAATCCCAAAATAAAATAATATTCTAACAACATTTTATTCAACTTTCATCTCAACTCATCTCATCTCAACTTACCATCTAAACCACACCTAAAACTACACTGTTTACATCAATGAACCCTGCCTTATAGGCTTACAATGACACCATATGCCCCTTTTCCAAACCGCACCGTTTTATACCCAACAAGCCATCCTCACTCTCGTAGACTTCCATTTGCCCTAGTCTCCATCCTTTTCGTATTCTCTTTCTTCAGAGCCAAGATCTCAGCTTTAGCTGCTTCCTTGCACACGATCTTCTCACTGGAACCCATAACAATCTCCCCTCTTATAAAACCTTGCCCAAAGGTGTGGGTACAAAGTCCTGAGCTTCCCCAAGTTTTCCCTAGTGCTATCCACCAAGGGGGCTCCAACCCATTTAATCAGAGCTTCAGTCACAGCACGGTGGCCTTGCTACCTCATGCGGCTTTCCAAAATAGCCTCAGCCTCAGGTATGATCTCTCCCATGTCATCTGTGGGCAGAAGAGTAGGAAGGGGCTGAACTCGTTCTCCAACTTTCATCTTTTAAGCAAAACACGTGAAAAATAGGGTAGATCTTGGAAGTGGATGGAAGATCAAGGCAGTAGGCCACCGATCCGAGACGTTGGACCACCTTGAAGGGGCCATAGAAGCGGGGAGCGAGCTTCAAGTTGTCGCGCACGGCCACTGACGTTTGTTGGTACGGTTGAAGCCATAGGTAAACCCAGCCTCCTTCCTTCTATTCCCTTTCTATTCTCTTCATATCTACATACAATATCATTCAGTCCTGAGCTGCCTTGATGTTGTTCTTCAAAAGTTTCAAAATTTGACTCCTGTTTCTCATCAACTGGTTGACTGAATCATTATTTGAAGTTCCTGGAATGCAAGTCATTAATTTTGGGGGTGGGTACTCGTATAGAGCCTCGAAAGGCAACAGCTTGGTGGAACTGTGAAAAAGTTTTGAACACCGTTTCGGTTAAGGCACTAAAATGAAATATTTCGATACCGGTACCATTTCGGGATAGTCTATATATAATAAATTAATTATATATGTATAAATTATATTTCAAAATAACATAAATGCAAGCCTTAAAAAATTAAAACATATATTTATAAAACTCAATAATACTTCTAAGTTCTCAATCCAACTATTTAAAAAAATAATTACTCATCTTCATCGTGAAAAGAGAAGTAGGGATTTGATGTTAAGTCCTCGAGAAAAAGAAATTAAAAAAAGTTAAGAAAATAGTTTTCAGATGTAAGAATTGGAATGAAAATTATGAAAAAGTCAGAATTTTTACATTAATTACAAAAAAAAAAATTCAGCTAGTACACCGAAAATCAGCCGGTATTGACCGAAACACATTGGTACAGCCAATATTTGACCCGGTACAAAACATATACATTTCATGTACTGGTCACTACTCCGATACGCTAAATACTGGCCATACCAACCGGTACAGTACAAAATTCAAAACTTTGATTATACCACCACTCTACTAGTGGTAGTCATTGTCCCTAAGTCTTAGGCATCGTTCACTTTCACAAAATTTTTTATCTCATCTCATCTAATTATTACAATTTTTTCAAATTTGCACACAAAATATAAAAAACAATTCAACTTATTCAAATCTCAAAACAAAAATAATATTAAAAATATATATTCTAATAATATTTTATTCAACTTTCAACTTTTACCTCAATTTATCTCATCTCATCTGCGAAAACAAACAAAGCCTTAGGTTTTTGACCCACGTAACACCTTAGGTACCCCTCCAAGCTTTTATTCAAAGCTTATGTATGTCCTTCACTCTGGGGGTGATAGGCAAAACTAAAATTTAGGGTAGTGCCTTGGAGAGCAAACAGATTTTTCCAAAAAGAGCTAAGAAACACAGAATCATGGTCTGACACAATGGTCCTTGGAAACCGATGTAACTTAAACACTAAAGTCAAGAACACCTGAGCCACATCCTGGGCTGCTAGGGATGGGAAAGTGCCATAAAATAGCCATATTTAGTAAATTTGTCCACAACCACATAGATAACAGTAGCTCCTTTGGAACTGGGCGGACCCTCTATGAAATCCATAGAGATGTCGGTCCATGCTTGTTGTAGTATGGCCAGGGGTTGGAGTAGATCAGTTGGAGGATTGCTTCATATTTAACAGCCTAACACACCACATTCCTGCACCCACTTCTTTATGTCCTTTTTCATGTCGGCCCAGTAAAAATTCATTTTTGCTCTATGGTATGTTTTAAGATATCCAAATGCCCAATCATAGGATCAGTATGAACGTAATGAAGCACCTTTTCAATAAAAGGGGACCCGGCACTAACATCAGCCTTTCTTTAAAATGAGCCTTGCACTATAAAGATTCCTTTAGGAATCTCATGTTGTTCCCTTGCCTTATCAATCAGATCTGTGAAATCCTTAGACAGCTAGTAGCTCCGCTTCAACTCTTCCACCCAATCTGGGTTTTGGAAACGTTATCTGAGCCAAAACCCCTTCTGTGGAGTAGCCATCCTCCCTTTTTAGAGAAAGAAGGTCGACAACTCTATTCTCCTGGCCCCTCTTATATTCGATCTTAAACTCATACCCCATCAGTTTAGTGAGCCACTTTTACTATGCTTCCATGCCAATCCTTTGTTCTAATAAAAACTTCAAGGCTTGCTGGTCTGTTTCCACTATGAAGGACTATCCCAATAGGTAGGGGGTGCCATTTTTGAACAGCCGTCACCAAGGCCAGTAGCTTCCTCTCATACGTGGAGAGGGGAAGAGCCTTTCCCTTCAACATCTTGCTTAGAAAAGATATAGGTTGTCCGGACTGCATTAGTAGAGCTCTAATTCCTTTCCCACTAGCATCGCATTCGATAGTGAATGGATGCGTAAATCAGGGAGTTTCAATATAGGGGGCTGGGTAACTACTTCTTTCGATTTAATAAAAGCTTGCTCGGCTTCTGTGTTCCATATAAAGCCATTTTTTTTCAAGAGGACTGTTAGGGGGGGCTGCCAGCATTCCATACCCTTTAATGAATTTCCTATAGTAGCCTGTTAGGCTTAGGAACCCTCTCAAGGCCTTAGGGTTCTTGGAAGTGGGCCACTCAAACATAGAAATTACCTTGGCAGGGTCTGCCCTTCCAACTTAGGCAGAAAAAATGTGACCGAGATAATCAACTTTCTCCACCCCGAACCTGCACTTGGACAGCTTTGCATAAAGCTTGTAGTATTGCAGTAATTCCAGCACCTATCTTAGGTGATCTAAGTGCTCCTTCCAGCTTCAGCTGTACACTAAAATAAAATATCATCGAAAAAACACCAAAACAAACGTCACAATAGCAGCTTAAAATACATGGTTCATTAGCCCCTGAATAGTGGAAGGGGCATTAGTGAGCCTAAAGAGCATCACTAAGAACTCCTAATGTCTTTCATGAGTTCTAAACATGGTCTTAGCAATATCCTCAAGTACCCCTCTTATCTGATGGTACCCCGATCTTGGATCCAGTTTTGAAAACACTGTCGCCCCACTCAGCTCATCCAGTAACTCATCTATTACTGAAATGGGAAACTTATCTTTTACTATTTGTTAGTTCAGCACGCGGTAATCAACACACATTTGCCAACACCCATCCGCCTTGTGCACTAGCAGCATCGAGGAGGAAAAGGGGCTGGAACAGGGTCTGATCACAGTAAATCAGCCACTATTTTTTCAATCTCCGATTTCTGGTAGTAGGGGTAACTATAGGGTTGGTTAGAGATGGGTGGTGAACCCTCTTTTAGCACTATTCTGTGGTCATGGCTTCTTGGAGGGGGTAACCCCTGAGGCTCCTCAAAAACCCTTTTGAACTACTAAAATAATTCCCTAATTTCTGCACTATCCACAACATTGTTCTCCTCCTTTTCTTCCGTCTAAATTTGTAACAAGAACCCCTTCCCTTTGGTTATAAAAGCTATCATTATCTTACTACTCCCCTCAAGGGACAGTGGCTAGAGTCCCAGCCCTCTAAGCTCAATATTCCTGCCATCTTTCATAATCTGCTTTGATAGTTTGGAGAAGTCCCAAACAATGGGGCCAAGAGTCTCTAACCAATTCACCCCCAATACAACATCACACCTGCCCAACTCAAGAATATAAAGAGAAGGGAAAAACTGAGTACCTTGCATTTTAAGGACTGAGTCACAATAACCTTCACTCTAAATTATTGCCCCATTCGCCACCCTTATAGCTAATTTTGTGGACTAGTTTACATTCAGTCTAGCCCTTCTTGCTACAACAGGGTCTAGGAAGCTATGGGTGCTTCCTGAGTCCACTAGAATCACCACTTGTTCCACACTAATCCTTCCCATCAACCTTATAATACTCAGGCTAGGAGTTCCCGTTATCGCATTCAAAGAAATTCCAGGTGCCACCTCCACCATTGGGCCCATTACTATGTCATCCTTCAACTGATTTTCCTCCCTTTCATTTCTAGTTGGCTCATCTTTAGCCTCATCATACCTTTGCGACAAGTAGATTTTTGGAGATTTACACACATGCAATGGGTGCCACTTTTCATCACAATGGTAACATAACCCTTTTCTTCGTTTTTCATCCATCTGAGTTGATAATATTTTCTTTGCAGGTGCAAATGGTTTGGACCACTTACTGCCCCCTTCAGTGGACTGTCCCCCGTATGATGTATTACTGGCAGTAGGTAAGATACCCTTCTCACTCCCTGTTTTAAGGCTTTTTTGTGTGCTCATAAGATATTCTTCCTGTATTTTGGTCAACCCAAAGGCCGCATTTAAGCTCACTGGGTTTAGCATTCTTGATGGTGGGCGAATTTCGTCTTTCAACACGCTAAGAAAACAGCTAAGTTTGTGCACATCTAAAAGGCCTTTAAGCCTGTTAGATAGTGCTTCAAACTGTATTTTGTAAGCTGCCACAATAGAGGTTTGTTTCAACCTCGTGAAGGCCTCCATAGGGTCATCGTAAGCAGTGGGACCAAATCTAATTTGGAGAGCTTGGGTAAAGTCTCCCAATTGAAAAAATGGCCACTATCCCATGCATCCTGACACCAAATAAGTGCCTCCCCATGCATTTGTTTGTGATATGAAGCCATTAATAAACAATGTGATGGATGAATTTGATGAAATTCAAAATAATGGTTTGCTTTAAATACCCAACCTGCTGGGTTGTCCCCATCAAATTGTGGAAAATCTAATTTAACACCCCTTGTTAATGCTCTTTTAGGGTCATTTACCTCATGGTCTTGGTCTGGTTTGTGTTCTAGAGTTGGTACCTGGTTTTGGTTTTCAAACAGCGTGCGTAGCATGTCAGTGAGCTGATCTACACACTCCCTAAGATCCTGGATGGCGTTCTCCTAATCCTCCGATTTGCGTTGCCTGGCCTCTTTTTTTTTTTTTCTTTATGTTGGGGAACCTCTTTTTTTTTTCTTTATTCTACATGGGTGGGTTCGAAACCCACCCATGCAGAATAAACTCCGGTCTTATGCACCGCACCCTCAGAAGTTTCCATACACAGAACTGGTTAAATCAATGGCTTTTCACCAGGAGATATGGCCCCAAATGATTGTTTGCACCCATGAGGTATTGAACCTTGGACCTTGAAGGAAGTAATACCCCAAGACCAAGGCATTCACCACTTGGGCCAACCCGTTGGAGTTTGGCCTCTTGTTTAGATCTGGCGCTTTCTGCCATTTGGATCAATAGGCTCTAAGATACCACATGTTATGACTCTTGTAATTTTATATTGTAAGCAAACGTGAGAATAAATGATGGAATGGAAGGAAAATATGGAACCCGTGGGGGAGAAGATGAAATGCTATGGTAATTTCATAAATTGGATTTTCGAGGAATCCAAACCCTCTAAGATTAGAGATCTGACAACTTTCCAGGTTCATAATTAATTCCCTCGTCTTCTTCCTCAAGACTCAACCAGCATGACCCTAACAGAATTTCAAGTAAAATGACTAAACAACCCCACTAGTGACTGCTGTTAAACACAACGTTTTAATGGAAAGCAATAAACTAAAACTACACCCTTTACATCAATGAACCCTGCCTTAATAGCCTTACAACGACACCGTATGCCCCCTTTCCAAACCGCACCGTTTTATACCCAATAAGCCATCCTCACTCTCACGGACTTCCATTTGCCCTAGCCTCCATCCCTTTCGTATTCTCTTTCTTCAAAGCCAACATCCCAGCTTTACCTCCTTCCTTGCACACGATCTTCTCACTGAAATCCGTAACAGTTTCAAATAATGTTAAAAAGATTCAGAATAAAATCATAGCTCGTCTTATTTCATTTCCAACGTTTTCTTATCAACCAAGGAAATCCACTGTCGCGAAGAAAACAACGAAACCATCCTCCTTTACAGTCAAAGCCATATCAAACCACGTACGAACCAAGAAAAAAATTCATCACGGAAAGCATCAGATTTTCCAGCTCAGATTCCACATGCCTATCGCATTAAATTAGCACAAGCCCTAAGAACCCGTTTGGGTTGGAACAAACTTTCGGTTGAGAAAAATAAGAAGGGCATCAACTGGCATCGACGATAATTCAAACGAACATCGTATACCATTTCCAAACGGCAACAACTTCAAAAAATTCTCTCGATATTTTCCCAGGAGCCAAACAGAGGCACTAGGGTTTAACACAAGATGATCCAATTAACAAAACCCGAAGCGCCACACTATAACCTCTGCTTCTATAATTAGAAGGTTAAATAAAATAGATCAAAATACAAAAGAAAATAAAGGAAAAGAATTCATTTTTCAGTCAGAACCTGAAACAGAGTAAGGGAGATTATATTATTTAAAAAAAAGAGAGATATTATACTGCAAACCTTCAGATATGGAGACAGAGAGAAGGAACCTCGATATATACATATATATGTATATATATATATAGAGAGAGAGAGAGAGAGAGAGAGAGAGAGATCTTGCCTGGCGTTAATGGTAGTGATCTCTTTTCTTCTTCCTTTTGTCTCCCTACTTCTCTCTCCTGGGGGCAAAGGGTGAGCGGGAAAGAGATCACAGAAGGTCTGCTTGTTTCTCTGTCTCTCTCTCAAGCCCTTCGTTTGGATGGAAATGGAGGTAGCCAATATTATAAGATTGGTGCTAGAGTCACCGAGGATGCGGCGATGCCCACCGAAGTTTTCTACCCGAGTAGTGTAAATTGTTTTTTAAAATAATATTTTTAAATTCTTTTAAATATTTTAAAAATTAAAAAAAAATATATTTTCTTAACCAAGTAAAAATAAAAAACAAAAACAAAAATCAATTTCATGCAAAAATTCGGTGAGTATTGGGAGCAGAGTTTTCCATATTATAAACAGAGATTGATAGTGAATTTTGTTTATAAAATTTAAAACATACGTTGTATTGCGATATTTTTTAATTTTAAATTTTTTTCGTAAATCAAGTTTTATTGGCCTCGTTTATTTTTGTAGATGAGATGAGATTAGTTGATATTAAAATTAAAAAATTAAATAAAATATTATTAAAATATATTTTTTAATATTATTTTTATTTTAAAATTTAAAAAAATTAAATTATTTATTTTATTTTGTATTGAAAATTGAAAAAATTATAATGATTAAATGAGATATTTTTTAAAAATAAACGAAATAAAATGTGTAAATGAATTTTCAAATAGAATTTTTCATTTCGACGTGACAACCAAACTAATGCATATATGAATACACAATCCATTCCAAATACCTCCATTTTTAGTAATTACTATTCCTTTTCTAAGGTGTCAATTATAATATTCAAACCTTAGGTTGATCTGGTCCAAGCAAATTAAATAAATAAATAAAATGCATGAGTTATGTTTGATGTTGAAGACAGATCGAGGAAAGAAAAAAAGAAAATGATCATCGATCTTTTGCTTTCAAATTGCGCAAAAATGTCAAAGAAAATACGGCTAAGTGTCTATGATTAAGGGGATAATGTATGTCTGTTCCACTTTAGACCATTCTATTCAAAGACTACTTTTGTTTTCGTTTTTTTTTCTTCATGCTTATTTAGAAGATTTTAGTGTAATTATGTCTTAGGTCTTCAAAGATGATCTTTTTTCTCATATGGTTGGTAAGAAAATCAACCACTAGCATTGATTTAATAAAAGAAAAATATTAGTTGACTGATTGAATTTTTAATTTTTAATTATTTTAACTTAACGATTAAAAAAGTGAATATTAATAAATTAATATTTTTTATTTTTAAAAATATTTAAAACTATGTACGAAAATAATTAAAAGAAAAGAGGAAAAAAATAATAAAAAAAAAAAAAGTATTTACACTTATCGATCTACTTCTTCGATTAAATCATCGGTCCTAATAACACCGTCCTTAATAAAATGATGACAACTTAGTCATTCATGTGTATTTCAACTACCAATTACTAGATGGGTAATGCTGAGCATCAGCCGGAAGCCGCAGCACACCTTTTAGAGATTTTTTTTTTTTCTTCAACTCAACACGGTGTGTTGAGGATGTAGGCTGATGTTTTTCATTTCTCTTACTAGATATTCAACACTTGAGTGGTTTTTGTTAGCCATAGTAGATGCGAGGTTTTCACGCAGTCTTTTCCATGTCAACAGATGAATGCTCTACTCTTTATTCACATCTACACATTATAGAAAGAAAAATTCTATTCCTAAGACTCATACACCACACACCAACCTTTTTATGATTTCATTAATTTTATTTTCTTATTAAATGTGTAGTATATGGATTATGAGTAGAATAATTTAATTATTTTAAGAATAATAAAAAAAAAAAAAAACTTTAAAAAAATTTTGATGTGTGGTATATGGTCTTATGAATAGCAATGCTCTTATAGAAATGGTACATCATCTTATTCTTGGACAATGCTAGGGAATCGATAATGGTGCTCTGCATTTTAGTGTAAATTTATTTTTTTATTCTTTTTCCAACTATTTTTTATACATGTTAAAATATTTTTTTTTAAAAAAAAAAATCAATTCACTAATAATCAAATCATTAATTATTAACTTAAAAAAACCAAACAAACAATCGGTCATATTTCTCGATCCATTAAGCATTTTCTTTTACTTTGGCTATCCATTTAACTTCTTGTCTGCCGCACCAACAACTCCAAGACAATAGGGATGCGAGTCATGCGACAAGGCTTTTATCTAATATAGATCTTTTGATTGGGCTTTTTAGTGTTGGGCTTCGAGCCCATTATATCCTGCCATGGTGATGAACGATTCGAGCCCACCTTGTGCAATCATTGTTTGATGGAGCAATGAACAATGAGCATTGCTTTAATCGTTAAATTAATGAGCCTTCTTAGGTACAAGGTGTTTGGCACACTAAATCACGTATTAATTTTTATATAATTTTTTTTTTTAGAGAAGTAAAAGGTCTATATCTCACAAAAAATATTCGATGCTCAAGCACCTTACGAGCTCACAGCAGCCCTTCGGCTCAAGTAACATCGAGGTGCAGAGCACCCTTAGCTATGGTACGCACTCAAGCGTGCAACACTTCAAAGTACACGGGCCTCCATGTCGCTTTACATGTTGCCACAACTGCTACATGTGTAGCAGTCCACTAGCTGCATTAATGATGGTTGACAGCCACTAGGTGGTAAACACTACATCAACCACCTCTTTAGCATTGGTAGGGATCAAAACTTGTTGCCTTTAGAAGTGCAGGACACCCTCAAGTGGTTGACGCATTAAGCTGGTAGTTGCGCCTGAGGCGCAACACCCACATTTGCGATACTGAGGTGCTTTGTTACATCCACTTGAACTAGGCGCAACGGCAGCACAATGCTAAATCAGTGCTGCACCCTGATGGTTTTTCACGGTGCCATGACAGAATGACGTTGCCCTCATTTCTCAACTGGTGCTACCTTTTATGGCAATGCTTTAGCTTTCGGAGATGAAATGGTAGGAAAATTATTTTCCAACATATACAAAGCATCTAAAAAAAATGGCAAAAATTTACAAATCAATTTCAATCGTGAGCAACCGACTTAAGCTCTGATACCAATATTAGAAAATCTAGATCAGAGTGTACAGTATAAGAGTTTACCTTGAGCGGCGAATTTTGGATCCAATGTTGTTGTTCCATAAAATTTTCCATCATTATTGTCTGTCCAAGTTCATCAGCTTTGATATTGGAGTATGTCACATGATAAAGACTACACAATTCTCATATATTCTATAGCCTAGCCTAAATAACGAAACTGGAGAGACGCATTTGAGAGATAACTATTTTTGTTTAATCCATAACATGGAGAATAGGGCTAATTATATAGCCACCTCCATTTAACCTATAGTTGGACATTTAAGCCCAGCTAGGGGTGGGTAGCGAGGGGCGGGCAACCCCGCCTGCATCTGGCACCCATAGCGGGGGAGAGGGTGGGATGGGGTGCACCCCCGCCTTTTATTATATTCTTAATATATAAATATATATTGGAAATAAATAAATAAACACCCACATATATCAAAACAACGTTATTTTGTCATTATGCAAAATGACATCGTTTTATGTATGGGGGTATTTTTAAACACCCTTCATCAAAAGGTGTCTTTTTGCATTGTGCAAAACAATGTCGTTTGATGAAAGGTGTTTAACCTAAGGGGAATCCCCTTTCGGCCTTCTTCTCTCTTGATCTCTCTCCCAGTCCTTCTGCTCCAAAGCTTGAAAGCTTGAGCCTTACTCCGTGAAGTCTCTGTCTTTGTTGCCGTCGCCCGTCGTGGTTCTTGTCGAAGGTAAGTTTCCCGATTGGGTTTTTCCAAAATCTTTTGCATTTTTTTTTATGCAATAGAGAATGAGATTAAAATTTAAATGGAGGATGAGATTGTAAATTGTGTGTTGTGGAGGATGAATGTGCATGTGAATTATTTGAACTTTGAAATTTTTAGAGTTTCTATTCAGTATGCATAGAGACCATTTATATACGAGTTGTGTGTTAATGTCATGAAACATCCTATTTTTCCTTGGGGGCCAGGGGCAAACAAATGGAGATCTACCCCAGCATCTTGTGCAATGGACAGGATACCCCGCCTCCGCATGGACAGAGGTGGATTGTGGGGAAAAAATCCCCACCCCCGCCCATGCAGGGCAGGGGGCAAGTAGCACCCCTAAGCCCAGCCCTAAGTGGTCATTATGCCACTTTTATTGATAAGGCATTACATTTGACATGAAGAGCTTGTTTGGGAACACAACTGCTCTCATATATTCTCAAACTACTTTACTACGATTCAAATACTATTAACTATTATTCATAAATTATTTCACTACTATTCACAAATTATTTCATTACTATTCACAAATAAAAACGAGCACAAAGATAGAAGTAACATGCCTAGTTAGCAAGTAAAGGGGAGGGTTGCGGCCACTGTGGGCGCTCCCTTTTATTACATCTGACATGAAGAGCCTGTTTGGGAACACAATTGCTCTCATATATTCTCAAGCTACTTTACTACGATTCAAATACTATTAACTACTATTCATAAATTATTTCATTACTATTGACAAATAAAAACGAGCACAAAGATAGAAGTAACATGCCTAGTTAGCAAGTAAAGGGGAGGGTTGCGGCCACTATGGGCGTTCCCTTTTATTACACCCACAGTTTTGTTACTCACAATTCACTGTATTGAACTCATACAGGTTTATGGCCTTAATTGTTGTAAGTACTATACTCTCTTCGATCTTAATATACATATGTACATATATATATATATATATATATATATTTCTTGCTAGCAGAAAGAAAAAACAGTGATAAGGACCACATGATAATCACGTCAATTTAAGGCGGAGATACGAGAACATGTTAATTTCAACATGGAAGGTACTAGTAATAGTTTCTTCATCGTGATCTATTATACCATTATCGTCATGAATCCGAAGTTCTATTATATATATATATATATGTATATATATACATGTGCGCATGCATGCATGTATGTATAAACAAAGCGTTTGCAAACACTCTTAATTTGTATTTTGTACTATGATAAACTAATGCAAATCCCAAAGGTGTGGAAAATTATTAATTGAATTCAAGCATACCTATCTACTATGTATCAATGCATGGATGACATATTATAACTTGGAATGAAAGGTATAATTTGGTGAAGACAAAGTGAAAAATATGACCACTTGCTTAATACAGAGTAAATTTAAAATATTTAAAAAGAAATCATCCTCATGAAACTTCCTAGCTACTAGTTGCTCTCGACTGGTGGCCTATTCACTCTTCCACAATTCAAGCGTACGTAAGTCAATAATGAATTCTGACCAATATTGGTCTCTCTAAATGGCGCCATGGAATACTGATTTAATCCAATATAGATGCAAAATTCAAGAAGCTGGTAGACAATGACAAGTGTAATTTGAATAATAATACAATGCATGCTTCCTCAAATTGAAGCTCATTTCATATCATTTTTCGTTAGTACTAGCACTTAAGCATTAATATATAGTAAATAGAATTTAGAGGCAAAAAGATGATGGGAATAAAGAAAATTATCACAAACCAAGGAAGTACTTTATCTGTTACATTATTGAAATAAGATGCATGCAGTTTGTGTTGTCAAATATAAGTAGACTTATGGCCCTGCATGAGAAACACTAGCTTTCCGGTGTAAATAGGCATATACTAGCTACCAGCATACCAATTAATTTGCATCTATGATTATGTAGGTTGACTAACTTCACCTGATTGAGTTGATGACCAAGTTTGGTTTGAACTTTATCCGATATCCTCTATTTGTCTCTCCGAAGATGATGATAGGAAAGGTTTGTTGGGATTTGTAAGCATTCAACTTCTCCTTCAAGCATTTCCACAACTTTGTTCATTGAAAGACGATCACTAGGCTTCATCTGTATACACCATAGTGCGACCATGATCATTTTCTTACTTATTTGTTTTTCCTCCACGGTTGCATCCTCTATTTCAAGGTCTTTTCCATTGTGCAGTTGATCATAGACCCAAGTGGGGAAGTAAATTTGGCTTGAATGTTCTGCGGAGGCATTTGTGTTCCTTCTTCTAACTACCATTTCCGTTAATAACATTCCAAAACTATAAACATCGGCTTTGTACGAGATGCCTCCAATGTTTTTGTAAAATAATTCGGAAGCCATGTATCCTAATGTCCAACTTACAGCAGTCAAAGAAACAATGCTATCATCTATCGGATATAGTTTTGCTAGGCCGAAATCAGAAACCTTGCGAGTAAAAGTCTCATCGAGAAGAATGTTATGAGGCTTGATGTCAAAATGTAAAATTTGCATGTCACAACCTCGATGTAAATATTCAATTCCATGAGCAACTCCTAGAGCAATGTTATGCATTGTATCGTAGTTGAGTAGGATACTTTCTTCTTGTGAGAAAATATATTTATTGAGAGAACCTTTGGACATAAATTCGTATACAAGAGCACACTTCGATCCTTCAACGCAAAAGCCAATGAGCTGCACTACATTAACATGGTGAATCCTTCCAATAGATGCAACTTCATTGATAAATTCTTGTCCGTTAGCTCTAAATTTACCTAACATTTTTACTGCTACAAGTCGGCCACTTCGAAGTGTTCCTTTAAAGACAGTGCCGTAGCCGCCTTAACCTAATTTCTCTTTGAAACTTTTGGTCATATGCCTAATTTCTGAGTACGAATACCTTATCAGCATAAGGTTATTGTGACTTTGTAAAAATTCTTCGACACCGTCATACATTGACAAATGCCTCATTTGCCATTTATATATCAAGAACGCAATCACAAATGGAATCCCCAATATAATTGTTCCTCTGTGAAAAGAGCCTACAAAAAGTATTGACTATAAGAAACAAATATGCTGATGCAATAGGGTCAAATGTTTTTTTAAGTAAACATTTCACAACACAATTAATTTCCTTGCTTGATCCTAGTAATTAAGCACAGTTTCTCATCTTTTTTCTTGTAGATGTAATTGATACTTTCTTCTTGTCCGTGCGTCCGCACGTTTAAACTATCTTACATGCTTTACAAACCAAAGGAGAGATATAGGTTCTTACCCGCGTAGATGCCCAGTACCCTCAGTAGTCCGATCGGCGGATCTGCAGGAAATAGGAAAAGATAAATTAATTGAATTGCATAACATTTTCCCCTTTGGCCATACCTAAGAAAGAATTAAATAGAAACAACCGTATAGGCCTCTCTAAACTTTCAATGCCCTCTTAACCAGTAGCTTGGTTAATGAATTGCTTTTTTGAGACTTGTAAATATATGCCCTTGGAGAATACTGATCCATCTCATCACAAAGACAGAGGCAACGGAAAAGAAAATATTTTTATTCAAGAGAGCTTGCTAATTTTGTACGAAATTTGGTTTTTACTTTTCATCCATTTTTCTCAGTATCGACTAGGGAACAAACAAAGCCCAAAGTTTGAGATCAACCATTGCCCAAGCACATGGCTATGTCTCTACTTTGTGTTAACTGCTATAATCAAGTACAACTCATCGAATTCTTGTCATTGTGTGAGTCTACACCCAATTCCCTGCAAACAACCATTTGAGAGTGAAACCTCACCTTTATCATATACCTCAAATCGTTTCTCTGTTGTACAAAAACCATCCAGAAACACACTCAAACACAAGATAGAGACAATATGTAAGTGGTTCGGCAACTTGCCTACATCCACTGTAACGGAAACAATATATTTCGAAATTTCTTCAAAATATACAAACTCTAACAAAACTATCTCTACACTGCATTCTTTGGATTTCCACACACTCATTTCGTTTACAACTGATCTCCTTTTATAGGAGAAATCTCAGGGGACAAACTAATCTACAGCCACCACTATTGACAATTTGAGACACTTGTTGGGAGATATTTCTGATATTTTGGAGACACCATAAATGCTTGAGGACAAGCTTAATTTATGGTGCAGCTTTACAAGACAATTTCACATTCATATTCACACATTGGGTTGATATTTAACAATCACCCCCTCCACCCATGTGTGTCATATTTAAGCTGCTGCAAACTGATGCTTCCTTCAAATGATTTCACCCCCTCGTTGAAATACTCATTATATCTGCCATGAGAGATTTCCGCTATCAAATGCGCCCTAAGGCACCAATGCACCTGAAGGTGCTCAGCAGTGTGAGATATTGATTAATTCCAAACAGTGTTGGAATTTGATCCCTGTGACGACTTTCGTCAACATATCTGCTGGATTGTCTTCAGTGCCAATCTTCTGAAGTAGAATGTCCCCTTCATCTAATATCTCACGTATGAAGTGAAAGCGGACATCTATATGCTTTGTTCGAGAATGATACACTTGGTTCTTGGCCAGATGAATTGCACTCTGACTGTCACAGTAAACGGTAACCTCTTGCTGTTTAAAGCCCAAATCTGTTACCAGTCCTTGTAACCAAATGGCTTCTTTCACGGCTTCTGTTACAGCCATGTATTCAGCCTCTGTTGAGGATAGTGCAATTGTAGACTGCAAGATAGATCGCCAACTAACTGGTCCTCCAGCCATAGTGAACACATATCCAGTTGTCGATCGTCGTTTGTCAAGATCACCAGCATAGTCTGAGTCAACATATCCAGTTACTAGACTATCTTCATTCTTCTCAAACTTTAAACCAAGATCTACGGTCCCTAGAATGTACCGTAGAATCCATTTAGCCGCATGCCAATGTGTCTTTCCAGGATTATGCATATATCGGCTAACTAAACTGACGGCCTGAGAGATATCAGGTCGTGTACACACCATGGCATACATTAAGCTTCCTACAACACTTGCATACGGGACATTCTTCATATAGTCCCGCTCTTCATCACTTTTAGGAGACTGCAATGCACTAAGTTTAAAATATGGGGCCATTGGAGTACTTACAGGTTTCGTCTTCAAGTTCATGTTGAAACGTTGTAGTACTCTCTCAAGATACTGCTTCTGAGTGAGGTGAACTGTGCTTTTCACCCTATCTCTATTAATCTCCATCCCCAATATTCTTCGTGCTTCTCCTAGATCTTTCATTTCAAATTCTTGACTCAATTGAGTTTTCAATCGATCTATCTCCACATTGCTTTTACATGCAATCAACATGTCATCTACATATAAAAGCAAATATATGAAAGATCCATTTGCAAGTTGTTTGAAATACACACAGTGATCGTATTGGCAACGAGTGTATTTCAAGTCAATCATGAAGTGGTCGAAGCGTTTGTACCACTGCCGAGGTGACTGCTTCAACCCATAGAGAGATTTCATCAGTTTGCAAACTCATTTTTCTTTACCAGCTTCTTTAAAACCTTCTGGTTGGGACATATAAATCTCCTCCTCCAGATCACCATGTAAGAAAGCTGTCTTTACGTCAAGCTGGGCTAACTCAAGATCATGTTGTGCAACCAAAGCTAGCAATATCCGAATGGATGAGTGTTTTACAACAGGAGAGAATACTTCACTATAGTCAATTCCCTCTATCTGAGCGTAGCCCTTGGCTACCAATCTAGCTTTGAATCGCACACCACTTTTAGCAGCTTGATCATCTTTCTGATTAAAAACCCACTTGCAACCAATTGACTTCTTTCCATTTGGAAGCGGCACAAGCTCCCATGTCTGGTTCTTATGAAGAGACTGCATCTCCTCGCTCATTGCACTTTTCCATTCAGCCTGTTCACTAGACTGTATGGATTCTTTGTAAGTGGTTGGGATTTGATCTCCTTCAGCTGGCAGTGCATACGTCACAAAGTCTGCAAAACGTGCTGGTAAACGTGTCTCTCTTCTCGGCCTGTTTGTTGCAATCGATTCAGGTTGGCTTGGAGATATAGTGACTGGGCTATCAACTTCAAGTTGTCCATGCTCTCCATTAGCGACTCCTGATTCTTTTGGCGTAATAAACTTCACCTTCTGTGACTCACAAGATACTTCGCTATCATGGCTGCCTTCATGGGAGTCTTTATGCTCATGTGACTTGAGCATCTCAGACTCGTTGAATGTAACATCTCTACTGATTATTACCTTCTTTGACTCTATGCACCAGAGTCTATACCCTTTTACACCAATACTAAAGCCTAAGAATTTTGCTTTCTTAGCTCTAGGATCAAGCTTACTTTCTTTAGCATGATAGTAAGCTGGGCATCCAAAAATATGTAAAGAATCATAATCAGTAGCATGTGTACCTTTCCACATTTCAATGGGTGTCTTCCCGCCATTGGCAGCTGTGGGTAATCAGTTGATGAGGTGGCATGCATACGTCACAGCTTCAGCCCAAAATTGTTTACTGAATCCAGCATCCAGTAACATGCACCGTACTTTCTCTAGTAAAGTACGATTCATTCGTTCTGCCACACCGTTTTGTTGCGGTGTTCCTCGTACAGTGAAGTGTCTTACAATTCCCTCTTTTCGGCATACTTCCATGAAGGGGTCTAGAGTGTATTCACCTCCATTATCAGATCTAAGCCTTTTGATCTTCCTCCCGGTTTGAGTCTCGATCATTTTCTTCCAATCAAGGAAGATCTTCAACACTTCATCTTTATGCTTCATCGTGTACACCCATACACGACGAGAATAATCATCAACAAATGTTACAAACCAATGTTTACCTCCCAAAGATGCATTTTTGGTAGGTCCCCAAACATCGGAGTGCACATAGTCAAGTATCCCCTGTGTACTATGAACTGCGGTTCCGAACTTGATCTGCGTCTGCTTCCCTAATACACAGTTTTCACAGAAAGACAATTTTCCAGTCTTGGCACCTTTGAGTAATCCTTGCTTTACAAGTGTTTGCAAAGCTTTTTTTCCGGCGTGTCCCATACGTATGTGCCAAAGTCTGGTGGTGTCATCATCAGTCTCATCTAGCTTCTCACAGACTGTGGAAGCTCTTCCACTAACAGTACTTCCTTGCAAGAAGTACAGATTTCCTCGCTTTAAGCCCTTCATAGTCACCTGAATTCCCATTACCACCTTGAGAATTCCATCTTCTATGGTGATTCTGAATCCCTTTGAATCCAGAGTTCCAAGTGAGATAAGATTCTTCCGCAAGTCTGGAACGTATCGAACTTCTGTTAATGTCCTGACAGTTCCATCATGCAGCTTCAGGCGGATGCTACCTATTCCCTGAGTCTTACAAGCATTATTGTTGCCCATAAGTACTGCTCCATCACTCTTTGTGAAGTCAGTAAACCAGTCCCGATTGGGACACATGTGATAGGTACACCCAGAATCCATTATCCATTCATCAGAATGACAAATGAATGATAGACCTGTCAAGGCAAGATCTGCATCTTCATCTCTGTTGGCGACATTGGCTGTGGAGGGTTGGATCTTCTGTTGCCCCTTTAGCTTGGGACAATCCTTCTTCCAATGCCCCTTTTTGTGACAGAAGGCACATTCATCTTTGGCGAGTCCTTTTCCGACTGATGAATCACGTGATGTGGCCCGTGTTCTCGATTGAGAATCCTTCTTCTTTCCTGGATACTTCGACTTTGGTCTCCCTCTTGCTATAAAGGCTTCATTTGATGTATTTAGCTGTACCTCCTTATCTTTTCTACGGTACTCATTATTTATCAAAACACTAGATACATCGTTAAAACTAATCTTTTCCTTCCCATACAAAAGTGTTGTAATCAAATGCTCATATGTATCAGGCAAGGAATTTAATAAAAGTAAAGCCTTGTCTTCATCTTGGATTTCTACATCCAAGTTTTGCAAATCAGCAAGTATATGATTGAAACTATTGAAGTGATCTGACATAGACATACCTTCTCGAAATTGGAACCTGAAGAGCTTCTTCTTCAAGTATAAGCGACTCTCAATACTTTTTGTCAAGTATTTTTCTTCCAATTTCCGCCAAAGTTCACTTGCTTTTGTCTCTCTCATGACAAAATACTTTTGATCTTTGGCAAGGCACAAACGGATTGTACCACAAGCTTGTCGGTTAAGCTTGTCCCAATCCCTTTCCGTCATGTCCTCCGATTTATCCTCTAGCGTAATATCCAACTCTTGTTGGATCAAAACGTCCATGACTTCACATTGCCACATACCAAAGTTATTAGTTCCATCGAACTTCTCAACTTCAAATTTGGCATTTGACACCATGGATCTACGTCCAGAGCTACTAGCATTTCCAGAGTTCCTATCACCTGTAATTTCTCCTTCTGATTCCATCTGAAAAATTACTTACTTTTGTAAAATGAATTTCAAAATTTCAACCGTACGGATGAGTCCGGAATGATCCAAATAGTTGGAAACCACTATTGGATCGTTGAAATCGGACTCCGAATGGCTTAAAACAAGCCAAAAACAGATCTGAAATTTTGAACGGTCCAGATCGAACCGGAACAGCAGGTGGAGCGCGTGGAGCGCGTGGCGAGAGTGGGGGCGCGTGTGGAGCGTGTAACTCACGCGTCGTCTTCCTCTGGAGCGCGTGAGAGAGTGTAACTCACGCGTCTTCAACCTCTGGCGCGAGTGGAGGCGCGTGGGCGCGTGTGATTCACTCGTCTTCAACCTCTGGCGCGAGTGGGGGCGCGTGGGCGCGTGTGATGCACTCGTCTTCAACCTCTGGACGACCGTTGGCGCGTGAATCGCACCTTCCGACCTTCTAGGAGCGCGTGTAAGCTTCTCCGGCCTCCGTTTTTTATTCCGTTTGCGGCAGCGTGTTCGTCTTCTCAAGACGAACCTCCTGGTGTAATCAAAAGTTGATTTGGATCAACTTAAATTTTCTGGATAGCACAAAACCGAAGCTCTGATACCAATTGTTGTACAAAAACCATCCAGAAACACACTCAAACACAAGATAGAGACAATATGTAAGTGGTTCGGCAACTTGCCTACATCCACTGTAACGGAAACAATATATTTCAAAATTTCTTCAAAATATACAAACTCTAACAAAACTATCTCTACACTGCATTCTTTGGATTTCCACACACTCATTTCGTTTACAACTGATCTCCTTTTATAGGAGAAATCTCAGGGGACAAACTAATCTACAGCCACCACTATTGACAATTTGAGACACTTGTTGGGAGATATTTCTGATATTTTGGAGACACCATAAATGCTTGAGGACAAGCTTAATTTATGGTGCAGCTTTACAAGACAATTTCACATTCATATTCACACATTGGGTTGATATTTAACATTCTCCCGGAATCTTGGTGCTGCAGTTGCAAAGAAAAGAATAATATCAGTGCCTGGAAACCAGGAACTAAAACTCAGCCGGTTTAAATTATAGTTACAATTTGACATATTTTTCAATGTAAATGTCATTAGTATTCATCTTGCCTACATAGCGAAACTATTTCATACTCCAGTCCATGAAATTATTAATAATCCTGTAAAAAAAATCAAAGTTAGATACAGGTTCTTACTCAAGCGTCTTGGTGCTATTGTATGGGTAATATCTACAAAATAAAAGAAACAGATACATTAATTAATCAATTGAAAAAATGATGGAAACAATAGTGGCAATGGAAAGAAAATTTTTATTCAAGGCTAACTTATTAGGAAATTTTATTTTTTCCCCTTTCATTCCGAGACCCAAACAAAGCCTACAGAAGTTTGAGATCAACCAATGCAGAACAAGGTTATATTCCTTTACTTGTATAAAGAATCATGATCATCAGACTCAGGCACAACTCATCCGTTTCTATTACATTGTGACATTATCTCATATACCCTTCAAACAATATTTTGAGAAAGAATTCTAACCTCTGATTATTCCCTCTAGTCTTGCAAGGAATCCGAATCCCGGTGCTGCTCTGACAAAGAAAATAATAGTATCAAAATTTGGAAACCAAGAACTAAATCAAGTCATTACACTAAGCATTGACATCCTGAGAAAGATCAAATTAAACATTGAAATCCTTACGCACCATTTAATGGTAAGATAAATATTCAAAGTGTAATGTCTCTGCTCTCGCATCGATCTTTACGCACCTTTATTACTTTGGCAACTTGCATTGTTCGCGTCATCGAGGTAGCAATAGTCGTAACGCCTACCACAGCTTCCACAATGAAATATGTGCCATGAAAGCTTAAAACCATACCGCAATACATTGTGGACGTATGTACAGGAAATATTTTTTATTGAGTATTGAGGTTGCCCCGATGTAAGAGACATTTGGTCTACTTGGCACAAATCTTCCAAATAGTCTACCGTAGCTAACTCAAACAAATATTTCTCTGGGGAAATAGACATGTATCTGATATGGGGATGGGATAAAAAGGAGTTGGCAGAATACACTCCATGCTTAAAGCAAGTAGAAATGTCCCAATAATATGAATTTACTGGCTTTTCACAGCTCACGAAAACGACAATATCTGATAACAATCGTGGATGGTCGGTCTCCCCCTCACGAGTTGATTTATATTCAGTGTGTTTAGAATATGTGACATATGGGAGATTGTTTGAACTGAAATTAGCATAGTCTAGAAAATAACGAGGGATGGAAAAATAACGATCCTCTTGAATACCCGAGTCTAAAAGTCGAATCGTGTAGTCACTATAATTGATTTCCTGTACGTAGTATTTTCCATCAAATAAGTATAGCACTGTTTGGTTGTTCTCACAGGACAGGCCATACCTTGGATCACCGCAGTCTTTTGGATCACCTTCCAATCGAAATGGATTGCTTATGTCGCGGATATTGCCGCAGGAAGAAGGAGCACATCCATGGCTGTCCTTAGCACTGCAAGTTTGATGGACTAATAGCATCAGTACAACAAGGACCCTGAGTCCTGCAAGGAAGGGAATTCGGTATCTTTCCATTGAGAGAGAGAGAGAGAGAGCTCTTATGGAGAAACACAATTTAACAAGTGCAGAAGAAGTTCAGTACCCGAAATTGCAATTAGCCGTAGACAGACTTCAATATATATTTCGAGTGTGAAAAGGGTAACATCATCATGTGTTTCCAACCCAGACCACAACCCATCGATGGCTACGAATTATCGTTGAAAAGACATAATATTGACAGTCCTGATCCTTCTTTTGTTTCATTAACACTTTTATTTCAGCAACAGATTTGAGCCTATTTGTCCTGTATCTCTGAATCCCAAATACATTCAACAGGCTGATCAGAAAAACCTTATAGCAAAAGGCATACCTAAATTCTTGCCTAGAAATGCCCATCTTATACCTGTTGTTTGTGGTGTTCATCATAGCCCACGGAGAAGGCCAAGATGAGTGCCCTGAACTACGGTGTAGAGAAGATGGCCCACCCATCCGATTTCCTTTCAAAATTGAAGGCCGCCACCCACACCGCCGTGGCTCTCCTGGGTTTCATATATCCTGCACTCGCACAAACGATACGGTGCTCCAGTTGCCAACTTCCATTAAGCTTTTTGTCAAAAAGATTGACTACATATCTCAGGTAATTAAAGTATTTGACCCAGCTCGTTGCTTTCCAGCATCGCTTCGGGGACTCAATTTATCTTCCTCGCCTATCCAAATCAAAAGAGTTGACAACCGGTTTTTCCTTTATAACTATGCCTTATTCAAATGCTCCCCAACAAAAGGAAAAAAGAAAGGTCGGATCTCTTGTTTAAGTGGCCCTAGCCACCATGTTTTTGCCTTGTTGAGTTCTGAGCCCATCAGAGATTTGCCCTTGTTATCCTGTACAAAGATGTATAGTCTTGAAGACATTCCAGATTTTATAGTGGGCGGTCGTGGCGATATTCTTCACAAGAAGTGAGACAGTCCAGTGTGCAGACACTGTGAAGAGGAAGGCAATAATCGTGGATTGAAAAATAACAATAGCACTCAATCACAACTTCAGTGCTTCCCCAGACCAATTACTGAAAACAGCCAAAGGTATTATTATCTCCAATCCATGTTGCACCATTTGAGACTCAAATAATAGTCTTTTTTGTTCAATGATAAGTACTATAACGAGAAGCTAATAAGTAAAGTTCTAATCTTTTTACAGGACCACCGACTAAAGTTGGGGCTACAGGAAATAAGTTGTTCGTTGGCCTTTTGTACTTTCATGGTTGGGGCTACAGGTAACTGGTTGTTCGTTGGCCGTTTGTGTTAAGTTCTTGACCCAAGATTGTTTACGGCCTTTGCAGTTGCAGGTGCCATCTTTGCGTCATTTCTTTCGCTCGGAGCAATATTTGCACTCTACCGTGCCTATAGCAATGACAAAGTGAGAAAGAATACCGAATGAGGATTGAAAATTTTTTGGAGGATTACAGAAATTGCAAGCCCACAAGATATTCGTACGCTGATATTAAAAGAATTACAAACCAGTTTAGTGAGAAGTTAGGCCAAGGAGCCTTTGGAATAGTATTCAAAGGAAAGCTTTCCGATGAAATCTATGTTGCGGTGAAGATCTTGAATACTACTTCCAATGGAAATGGGGAAGAGTTCATAAATGAAGTGGGAACAATGGGTACAATCCACCATGTTAATCTGGTGCGCTTGGTTGGCTTCTGTGCCGATGGATTTAGACGAGCTCTAGTTTATGAATTCTTGCCAAATGATTCTCTAGATAAGCATATATCTTCAGCAGACAACAAGAGCCGTTTCCTTGGTTGGGATAAGCTGCAAGATATTGTTATTGGCATTGCGAAAGGAATTGAATATCTTCACCAAGGATGTGACCAACGAATCCTTCATTTTGATATCAAACCGCAAAATATTCTACCAGATCATAACTTCAATCCAAAAATTTCTGACTTTGGTCTTGTTAAGTTGTGTTCTAAGGATCAGAGTGCAGTGTCCATGACCACCGCTAGAGGGACCATAGGTTACATTGCACCTGAAGTGTTCTCTAAGAACTATGGGAATGTGTCTTATAAAGCAGATGTTTACAGTTTCGGAATGCTGCTGCTTGAAATAGTCGGAGGGAGGAATAATGTTGACTTTACATTGGAAAAGACTGGTCAAATTTATTTTCCAGAATGGATCTATAATCTCGAGCAAAAAGAAGAGTTAAGAGTTTCTATTGAGGACGATGAGGAAGCTCAAATTGCAAAGAAACTTGCTATTGTGGGACTGTGGTGCATCCAATGGCACCCAATAGATCGGCCTTCCATGAAATTTGTTGTTCAAATGTTGGAAAGAGAAGGAAGTAAATTAACAATGCCTCCTAATCCCTTTGGTCCTACAAGTCTTGCAAGGGCCAATGTCGCAACTGTGCCTGTGAGAGGTCTAGATCAAGAATTAGAAATCATCCCAGAATCAGAATTATTATAAGCATGCATGCATTATTTGGGAGTATACTATACAGGATGATGATATGGGTGACAATCATGTTGTACTCAGAAGACGATTAGCACTATTAATTACTAAATGTGCAGCCAATGCAGATGCCTCTACTTACTTGTATACTGAGTATTGACAATATCCTATTGATTGGTGTCGGTCCTGGTGTAGTTTTTTCTTCAATCAACTTTTAGCGTGTTGGACTTCTCAACTCTCAAGTACATCCATTCATATGCATATGGACATAGGCCTAGAGACAATCCTATATCCCTCCCTTTCTGCCTTTTCTTTTCTCTTCTTTTTTAATTTCTTAGAATGTCAATAAAATGAGAAAATTGTAAAACATAAGATTTTTGTCTTCAAAACCAATATCATTGTTAAAAATAAGACGTACGAATTAGTTGCAGACTAGTTTGAAAGCTCACTGACTTTGAAAAGAAAGCATTTTGCAACTGATTACGTTCACGGAATTATAAATCTTACCATCGGCGACCCCTCTAGAATAAGCCAGCTCAGTTTCTATTCAACAAAGGAAAAGATGAAGAGATGTAGAAATGAAGAATAAAAATTTTATGTATAGTTATTTTTGTGTATTTTTATGTATATTATTAATGTGATTGGTTGTGTAATTTTTTTTAATATAAAATAATTATTTTTATCAATCACATCAGTAGAATATATAAAGAATACGTAAAAGTTACTGCATATTGCAGAAATCATATCCACCTTACACAAATATACATTATCATTAATATAATCACCCACCAATGAAAATTATGTATCATGCTCACGTAATTAATTGGATATCAACAAGTATGAAAGGAATATTTAGCTGTATCATGAAACATCCACCGATATTAATGCAGGTAATGGTTGAGGAGGAGGGTTTCGACAAATGGGGCATGTAGCATTCAACTTAAGCCATTCATCAATACATGCAGCATGGAAGCAATGTTGGCATTTGGGTATGGGCTTTAGCGTCTCCTTGGGCCGGTACTCGGATAAGCATATCGGACACGTGTGGTCATCGGGCTTTGGCAGGCGCCGGCTCTCGCCGAGGACTATTTTTGGGTAGGACTCTATCGTTGGCCCATCAAGGCCTAGAACCAATGTGGATTGTGGAGCAACTGAGGGGTTCAATTCTGGGATTGGGTCGCGTCTCCTAACAAATGACTTGACCCTGCCACAAAGGAAACTTAGTAGCCCTAAGAAGCACAGGCTTGCTGGTACTCCTACACCTATGGTAATCGCATAGCGTGCCCCCCTTGGAAGTCCTGAGAATAATTAAGCAAATTCATCATCATCCCATCATCATGTCTTTAGGATATTTATTATTTCACAAATTAAACTGTTTTAGGTCAGATAAAAAAAAAAAAAATTGATGTACAAACAATTTAAACTCCATTAATAATAATGAAATAGTTTATAAATAATAATAAAATAGTTTGAGAATATCTAAAACAATTATATTCCGACCAAACAAACCTTTAAACTCGTTAAAATCATTGTGAGCATTGTGTCTCAGCTTTATGAGACGCAATGCTTAACACTGACAGTAGATCTTCATTATCTATCTTAAGAGTACTGCCATTAACAAGTACTTAGTGAGTAAACATACCATTTTTTTACACAATATGCAAGTTTGTAAATAGATTTTTTGTTTCCCTAGTGAATCCCAACCTGATACCTCTAGCTAAAATCATTACTTAATATATCTAAATGAATTGGGTTTGTGAAATCACTATTTGTTCTAAAAATTTAAACTAGTGGGAAGAAGTAAATTCTGTTATTTGTTCTATATCATAACAATCTCCTTCACGTGTGGATCGGAGTACTCCTCAATGAATGGGCTTAATTCATGAAAAATTTAATTAAATGTAATAAAATATAAAATCAATGTTCGAATTTAGGACATCTATAAAAACACCACTTATTCTAAAAGATTACTAATGAAAATAGATAAATTTTATTATTTATTTTATATTTTAAAAGTCGAAGAAAATTTAATAGTAATGCTGCTGTCCAAACCAAAATTAGGTTTGAAGGTGAAGGCTGAATCATCCAGCCCCAGCATGAATGGGAATTCATGTACCTGTAAAGCCCATTGCTAATTAATTGATACAAAAACCTACTAATTTCCAAACTAGTTTGAGTGGGCTTGGCTTGATTAAAAAAGAACTCATAGAATTACAATTTTCAAGTGGGACCGATCTACCATAGGCCGGGGTATAAGCTTGGACCCGAGTAATTCTACATACAACCGTGAAGTGCGTAACCGTCGCGTAATCGCTTTGAAAAAGAGTGGGGTCCATTATTAAAAAATTATTTTTTTTTTCATGTAGGTCCCATGTTTTATTCATTTTTTTCAAAGTGATTACGCGGCGGTTACGCAATTCACGGTTATAAGTATCTTTTCTCGCTTGGACCTACCTAAGTGGCCAGTCGTGTGTTTTGTGACTTGGTCTTGATGCAACTTATATTAATTAGTACTTCACTTGGCCAATGGCAGGAGACCAAGTCATGTTGGTTGATTATAAAATATAGGCTGCTACTTATCTATATATATATATATAATACAATCATTATTACTGGCCAACGATCGAGATCAGTAATGGATCAGGAACAACGACTATTGTTAATAATTAGTACATTATCTGGTTTTTTTACTAAATTATTGATGGGAATAATTAATTTGATTATAATTATAAAAAGATGATCATGATTAGTATGGATATAAAAATAATTATATATTTGTATTCCATATATATATATATATTAATATTTTGTAGCCAACCATGCATATATACTGAAAGGTATGGTTGCAGTGTGATAAGAGTGCTGATCATGGCATCTCAAATGATAAAGGGTGGAGCAATTCAAATATCTGATTACTTCAAGACTTTGGAGTGTGATCAGTTATAATAATTAATTCGTCGACACTTATCTTGAAGGTCGTTTCTAATCACAATCAAGCTTAATTTATAATAAAACCAAAATTATTGACCATATGATAATATTAAAATTAATACAAAAAACTTTAGCTCAAAGTCGATGATCATTAATATAGATAAGTCTAATTAATTGCCATCAAACACCAATATTATCTGATGATCACTCTTTCTTCACTTGATCATCATCTTCTTTTAAAGCTAGCTAATGGGTAAGTAATGATTAAAGTATTATTAATTTGGATATTAAAAACTAATTCTGAAGATGTACCGGCTAATTAATTAAACAAAATCAATCACTACAAGAAATCAGGTTTTTTCCAGTGATTTTAAGATCGTCACAAAAAAAAATCGCTCAAATAATACTTATTTGCAGTGATTTCCAAGCCACCGCTGAATTCCAGCATGAAGTTGATTAAATCAATTAAGCTGAATATATCAAAGTCGTATATTTTCTAAGCTGGGAGAAATAATTAGGTAATTAATTAATTAATGAAGTTGGTTGCATCACTAGGGAATGAAGTTGGCAGGCCAGGAAGAAATTCCTCCTATACAGGATATTGATAAGTAATACCTTATGATCAAATCACCTGATCACCATATTATATATTTATCTTGCCTGCTAGCTAGTTTATCATGGCCTATTTGTAAAATGTATTGTAAAAATCTATATAATATAGTTATCCGGGTGAATTTTTGGAGCAGAATTAAATGTTCAGCAGTTCGTATATCTATCTCTTTTCTACTCTAAATTACTCTTTGTATTTCAAATAATAGGCAAGATCATCTAGAGATCATATCAAATTATAGAAACTTACGGCCACTTTGAGGAATGTGTGAACACACAATGTTATGGCTGGAGTTGCTCTTAAATCCGCACTGCCCACCTTGTGACTCACACTTTCCACATCCAGGTTCATCCCATGTTAGCCTCAGATCATCACTCAGGTCCGATGACAATATCTGCTCGTCAAATGGGGATTGAACTGGAACCGACACAGTTTTGAATAACTTGCACGTTGTTGATAAGATTTCAATAACTCTTGCAGAGGAGGTAGCAAAAACTGTGTAGTTAGAATCACTGAGACAAACAATCGGAGTTAATCGACTAACTCCCAAATCAAAACTCTCTGAGCAATTAAAGAACGTAAAATCTTGATAATTTACGCCCTTGAAAGGAGAACCAGCAGAGAGATTATGGAAAAGAATTAGTTTAGGGAGACAACTCTTTGGATCGTTGAGCCATATTTCCTGTTTGTGATACTCTATCCCTTCAACCATGAATTCTCCGGAATAAAGGCCAGGCAACTTCATAAGTGTTTGGCCTGCTTCGTTGCAGAACAAATCAAAACCTGGATAGCCACATGATTCCGGCTGCCGGCTTTTTATTCGAAACGGGAAGTGAATCTTCGGTTCGTTGCGTCGGCAAACGGATTTTAAGCATAACTCCTTGCTTGTTGCTAGGTATGGCATGGAGAAGAAGAAGAGGAGGAAGAAGAAGAAGAAGGAGGTGGTGGTGGTGGTGACGACTTTGAGAATATGCATTACTTGGTGGAAGGTATTGGTCTTTGAGGGGTCATTAAGAAGTATTGCTCCTGCACTAACTAGTAGCTAGCTAGCAATATATATAAATACAATTGTTATAATACTTTTTTAATATTCTAAAGTCTTGGACCTCAAATTTTTAATAGAAAATATATTTGTAACTGTAAATTATGAAATTTTTATTTAATCGTTTTGAAAAAATTGAATAAAATATGAGACATATATAAAAAAAAAAAATAATTTTTTAATAATAGTCCTATTATTTTTTAAAGCGATTATACAACATTTACGTATTTCAAAGATGTATATAGAATTACTCAATTTTTAATATATGAACTCATAAGAGTGATCATAATTTGTAAATCAAAGTCAAACCAAAAACAAAAAACAAAAGGCTATATGGGGGGGGGTGTTCCATTAATTGAGGTCAGGCTAGGTCATGCGCATTCAAACTGATCAAGAAGCTGAAATTAAGTGCATGCGTGTTATTGTCTTTGAAGAATTTAACTTTATCACTTCTGAAAATACCGATCGAGGTACGTGGCACATATGTCATACGACTAAGAAGTGTAAAATAGTTTTATAAGTCCAAAATCCTAGGGAAATTATACGGCCACCGATCATACAATACTCCATCGATAAAGTTTACCAATTCTGTCTTCTTTTTTTTTTTTTAAAAAAAAAACAAATTGTGTTTGTTTATATTTTAATATTGTATTTTTTTTAATATATATATATATAAATGAAAAAAAATTACACTATCGGTACTCAATTTAACTGGTAACGTCTATTGGTGGTGGTCCTAGCATCACCCAAGAACTGAAAACTAGAAATATTTAAAAATATATAACAATGTTAGGGACAAGTCCCAAATGAAGCCTTGCGCAGATCTTTTGTTAAAAAGTAGATTCCATAAAAAAAATTTTGAGTTTTTCATATTTTTATAGATCAGTTTTGCTACTCATAATCATCTCACACACTACACTTATTTTTATTTTTATTTTTTCTTGTATTCCTTCATTTTGAGTTTTTCTACTCGTCAATCTTATACTATATACTTGTTAAGAGAAAATAAAAATAAAAAAATAAAAATTTAAGTGTGATGTGTGGTATAAAAATAATGAATAGAATCTTTCTTTTTCATAATAGGATCTACCTTTTTATAAAAGGTTTGTACGAGTTTTGTATGATTGTATATATCGAAATCATTTAACAAAATAAATAAAAATTAAAGTAAAACCAAATATCCAAGAAAATAAAGTAAAAAAATTAAAAATTAAAACCCAAAACACAAAACACAAAATAATATAAACAAAATTACCATTATAAAGGCATCTGGCCCGGCCTAGTAACTAAGTTCGTATATAGGTTGAGACATCTTTATATTTTCATATATATATTTTTTCTTGTTTATCTTTTCGTATACGTTTTTTTAGAAGTGTAATTATATAGAATTTAATTTTTTCAAATTTTAAAATAATAATAATATTAAAAAATAATATTCTAATAATATTTTATTCAACTTTCATATCATCTCAACTCACTATTCAAACGGCACCTTAATGTTTTGGTGATTTGATTTTTCAATTTTGTGTGTTTTGATTAGTATTTACTCTATACTTCTTCAACTTGATTTTGTTTTAAAAAAATTATTTGATAATGTTTTAAGTTATTTAGAGCTTTTATCTTTATATTTGTATTCTTTTTAGCCATGCGGTATGCCGATTTTCCAGTATTGATGTACAGTACACGACCAGACATGTTAGAATTTTCGTTTATATATTAGTGAAGTCAAGAAGTACTCTACTTGTTCATAATGCTCCATCAAATACCATGTCTTGTCCACTGGGAATTGTTGAGGTCAAAACGTAGATACAACGTTAACGAATTTAAGGTAACAAGCAGATCATGGCTTGAGTCACTGACCTTTCGTGCATATTTTTCCATCTTGGAAGGAAAACGGGTACAGACTTCTTCCTTAATTTACGAGATCAATTGATGATTTGAAAATGAGATCTATCCGAAATATTTGTTGCTTGTCAAGTGACATGACGAAAGGTATACGTTTAGCATAAAGATCGACAGATAAATTAAGTTTTAAATTAGGATAAAAGAGAGTGTCTCACAATGACAAGTCTTGATCAAACATAAAGGAAAGATGAGACATAAAACTAGAGAACAGATATAAAGCTAAAAGGAAGGGACTTGAAGGAGGGGGAGGGAGGAAACATAGAAGAGGATCTGCTTGGAGGGACTACCAGAGAGAATGAGAGAATCAAGAGTTTTGAGGCTACTTTTCTAGAGTTGTGTGATTGTAGAATGGAGAACTTGTATTCTACTATATTTATGGTGGATTTTACACCAAAAACTGGTGGATGTAACCTTGAGGAACCACATAAATACTTGCATCATTTACTTTTTAATCGAATCATATCATCAACATGATTATAATCTACCACATGAGAAAGAAAGAAACATCAGATCATACTATTAAAGTCGAGAAATGCATCAACAACCGTAATTATATCATCAAGTATTTAATATTGTTTAAAAAATATATCTTCACAAAAATAAATATTATAAAATTATAATCTTTCAAACGATAATTCAAGGCGTCTAGTAGGTCAAAATCGAGTTCTAGAACACCCATAATTGCAATTTGCACCTTGCAACACATTGTAAGGGGATTGAGCCATATACTGGCTGCTACAGATACGTGACATGTCACATTTAATATTGGCTCGATCCACTGCTAATTTTAAAATAAAAAGCAGGCTATTCAAACTCCCATGATCGACATGGAAAAAGAACCATATCTTTTGATCTGATTTGTTTGGTCTCAAAACTTATTTCGTGTACCACGGCTATAATGCTCCCCACTATTTACAGTATCTTCTTCAAATTCGCATGACCGACATCTGAAAAGAACGCTATCTTTTGACTTATTTGGTCTCCAACTTTCTCATGTACCACACAAGGAAGAAAATGTTCAATAAGAAATGTGTGCGCTTCATGCACCACGCACATCATTTTTTTTTTTTTGGTAAGAATTGTGTACGCTTCATGCACTACGATCATATCATTTTTTTTTAATAAGGATATTTACTGATGTGATACGTTAAATTATAAATCTACTTTTATTGTAAAGTTAATCTTTTCTAAAAAAATAAAAAATAAAACCTCTGTGTTCTCTGAAAATGCTTGAACTCTTCAAGAACTTCCTTTGTTATTTTTAATAAACTTCTTGGGCAAGTGAATCTCTTTTCAAACACATCATTCCTTCTAAGCCAAACTTTTCTAAATAGCACTGTCATCTCCTCAAACTGGTTCTTGTTCAATCTTTCCGTAAGCTTCTCCCACAAATGCATGAAGTCAGCATCTGTACTACTCCATTTCTAGACAATACTTTGAACATCTTCCCATATATCATTAGTTGTTGAGCATTTCCAAAGAACATGCATAACTGACTCCTATTCTGAATGACAGATTGGGCAACTTTGATCTTTAAAATTTTTTCTCTTGAACAGGTTCTGTTTTGTAGGTAGCAATTCATTTCCAGCCTTCCACATGAAAAGCTTTACCACACCTCGCACTTCAAGATCTCATATGTTTCTCCACCTTTTATCTTCCTTCTCCTCCTTTGAACATACAGCTCTACTATTTTTTAATCTTTCAAGTTGTAGATAATAAGCACTACTTACAGTGAACACACATTTCTTCGATGGACCCCAAATAATCCTATCTTGTGCATTACCTTTACTCAAAGGTATACTTAGAACCTATTCAGCCTATTCACTTAAAAAATGGCTTTAATCATTTCCTCATCTCATTTCCTTTTATGCTTTACAATAAGCTCTTCCACCTTGGAATCTTCCCCTAAGATAGAGATAGGTGATTACACAAAAAAGGATATTGGAGTTGGCAGCCATTTGGAACCTCAAATCTGAATCTTGTTTCCATCTTCCACTCTCCACCTTAAACCCTCTTTCCACAGCTCTCTAGCTAACCATATACTCCTCCATATTAATGATGGTTGTGAGCTAAGCTTTGCCTCCATTAGACTAGAATGCCTAAAGTACTTTTCTTTGAAAACCATAGCTGCTAAGGATTCAGGATTCTTGATAAACCTCCACCCTTGTTTTGCTAGGAGTTCTAGGTTAAAGCTCTCCAAGTCCCTAAACCCCAATCCCCTCTTCCATTTTTGCATTCACATCTTCTCCCATTTTTTCCACTATATTTCCCCTCTTCCTGCTGCTTACTCCACCAAAATTTCGAAAACATACCATTTATGTCATTACACAGTTTTTTGAGACGTTAGAATACACTCATGGTGTATGTAGGAATAGCCTATAAAACTGCCTTTATCAACTCTTCTTTGCCAACTTGTGATAAAAAAAATTGTTCTTCCAACCGGTGATCTTTTGCCACACTCTTATCTTTTAAAACTCTAAAACTCTTATACTTGGATCTTTCTACAATAACAGGAAGATCTAAGTATTTCTCATAGCTTCCACATGCAATTGAATCTCCAACTTCCATGATCCTCCTCGTCCTGTGATATCCCATATGATATGGATAAGAGTGGATGGTGTATGGGATCCCACATTGTTTGGGAATGAGAAGTTCTTGCTCTTTATAAGGTTCCAATGGGACTCCAATTGTATCAACCTTAATATTGCTATTGAAAAATACAGAGGTCTTTTCCTTATTAAGAAACTGACCTGAAGCCTTTTCATATTTTTTCAGTAGCTCTTGAAGCCTGTCTTACTCTTCTATGTTATCTCTTCCAAACAAGATGCAATCATCTACAAAAAAATGATGATTGATACTTTTTCCCCTTAAATCACTTGCACACCTTTTGTAATTTGTTGCTTCTCATAGGTATTTTAACAGTGAACTAAGCCCTTCAGCACAAAGAATGAAAAGATAGGGTGACAATGGGTCACCCTGTCTTAATCCCCTTGAAGGACAGAATTTATAGCCTGTCTTCTCATTTATCAACACTGAATAGGTCACAAATTTAACACAAATCATAATAAGATTCACCCACTTCTAACAGAAACCCAATCTTATCATCACTGCATCCAAATACACCCACTCAACACGATCATATGCCTTAGACATGTCAAGTTTTATGGTCATACTCCCCACCTTCCCCCTCTTTCTTGTTTTCATAGAATGTAACATTTCATAAGCAACCATGATATTGTCATTGATTATTCTCCCTAGTAGAAAGGCACTTTGGGTAGGGGCAATAATTTTATAGAGCACTTTTTTAAATCTATTTGTGATTATTTTTTAGACTATTTTGTAAAAAACATTACACAGATTGATAGGTCTGTAGTCACTAACCATTTTAGGGTCTTTTATTTTAAGAATCAAAGCTAGATAAGTGTAATTGAGAGAATGATCCATAGAATTACCATTAAGAACAAATAAGATAGCTTGGCAAACTTCATCTAAAACAACACTCCAGTAGTTCTGATAAAAACACGCTTCAAACCCATCTGAACCAAGAGATTTTAAAGGTGTCATTTGCTTCAAAGCCTCTTCCACCTCCACTCTAGCGAAGCTCCTCGAGATTCTTTCATTCATATCTGTTGTGACCCTTGTTTAAGTCCCATAACACACTCCTCAATATCTTATCTACTTGGGTTTGTTGTCAAAAACAGCTTTTCAATATAACTTCTAAAAGTTTTCTCAATTTCTTTATGCCCACTGACCATTCTATTGCTTTCATTTTTCACTTCTTTTATTAGGTTCCTTCTTCTCCTTTGATTAGCACAAGCATGGATAGAACCATCTTGCCCCCTGTAACTTCAAAGTGGATAGAACCATCTTGCCCCTCTTTTTGATTTTTCCCCTCCCCCTCACACATAATCACTTCCACACTATTTTTTTGTAAATTGTTTTCCTCTACTCTTCCATTTATTGACAACTCACTTTTTGAACATCCCCCTTCCCTTTCTTCCCCACCCCTATTGTTTTTAACCTCACCCACGTCTCTCCCTCTCACCCCGACTCCTCCTTTTTCTTCATTACTCCCCCCACTGTGTGGCAATTTTACCCCCTCCTTCTTCCACCTACTTCCCTCCTCTTCCCTTCTAGGACTGTTGCTATAGTTCTTAGCCATTTGAACCTAAGTTGCCCTCAACCATATTCCATATTGATCTTCCTTACCCCCTGAGTTTCCCAACAAACTACAGTAGCCATTAACTCCATGGACAATGCACTCACAGTAGCCAACTTCTCATAACTAAATGGAATCCAGAGGCTATTACCCTTCACCTTTAGTGTTCTTCCTCTTGCTAAGGGCTGCGTCAAGTCCAGATAAATTTGAACTCTCAAGAAGCTACCCCATCCACTCTCATCCTTCTGCACATCCACCTCCTCTACCTTCCCCATCGTTCCTCCAATTTGTTTCCCTCTTTCTTTTATCATGCAAGATAAGGGCAAATTGAACATCCTCACCCAGAATCTCTCGTAATCAAAATTCACCTGTTGTGATGGAGTATACCTCTCAAATTCCTTTAAAACTAGCAACTGATTATTAAAAAGTCAGGGTCTCCTTGCCCGTACCCTTTGCTTATCAACTTGATTCTCGAATATTATAACAAAAACATTCAGACTTACCTCCGTAAATTTAGCTGCCTTGCTTATCCTACATATTTTTGCCGTTGGTGACCCCAGAACCTCCCTGCTTATAGTTTCTTGTCAAGCACACATTCCCCACCAAGCTTCTTTGTCCTTTGTTCTTTGTTCTTTGTTCTTCAGAGGCATTATTTTTGATAAAAATATCTAATATCTCCTCTTCCAGCAGCATGAACCTCTTCCATTTTTCTTCCAGGTCATCCATTCTTCCTCTTAACTTCACTGTACTCTGGCTCTCTTCCGCTACAGCTACATCACTAGAACCTTCTACAACCCCCTGACGTCGAGCCCTACCCCGAAATCTACCTCTCACTTGACGCCTTGGACCACCACGAAATTCTCCTCAACGCCTTAGACCACCCTTTTTCTGTTATAACTCTCACCACGTGCCCCTACTCACACTCCCACTCCACCCCTTTTTCCGGAGAGAAAAAGAGAGGAGACTAAGATTTTTAGAGAATTATATTATAAAGTAAATCTAAGATATCATATGAACCACTTAAATACATCATATGATATGGTATGATTGAAAATGATAAAACACTAAGACTGAAAAATATAATTTTCCATTGTATAATTATTGCATCTTAAGAAACTGAGGGGGCCAAGAGGATTGATATTAAGCAAGTAGGATCACAAATTCTTGGTCTATTGAAAAAGCTGATCACAGGGCACTGCTCTTGTGATAAAAAGCAGTCAATATGAATTGCAGCAGAGTATGTGAACTTGGCTTTACCTGCATTCACATGCACATCTTGAAGAAGCAAAAGACCATAAAGGTCCATTCCTCCACAGAGTCGTACAAAGCTTGTTTGAATGTTCATTCCCTTGTCATTGGCTTAGTTTCCCTCTATGTTTTCATGGCTACCAAGCCAACGTCTTGTTCATGCGGTTTAATTTCATCCATTTATTCAGAATTTTTGTTTACAACCAAAACAAAAATACAACCAAATAACTAAGCAAAAGCAGAATGCAAAGTACAAGGAAATTTGATTTTATTTCGCTATCAAAACGGCACGAACTGATCTCATATATATGAAAATTTAGTTAGAAATCAGAGCACCGACCATTTCGCTCCCAATCGCCGAATCGGGTGGGCTCGGGCCCGCGAGGCCCACCGACTTCACCGGTAGCTTTGTTCACAAAATCGTCATCGTCTTCGTCTTCTTCCTCTTCTTGATGATCGTCTTCGCTTTCCTTCTGGATATCATTTTTGGTGGTCTCATCTGCTTGTTGCTTATTGGTGTTTTCGTTGAGTGGTTGCGGCTGCTGAGTAGCTGAGCAGATGAGTCTACTCGCCGAATCGGACACGGACCAAGCCAACGGGTAGGATTTACTGTTGGATAGGCTCAGTTTGGGAGCGGAGAGAGTAGATATGGATGAGAACAGACGGCCCAGCTTGCTCGCCATTCTTCCTTCTTTGGTCCTCCGCTTTGTACAGAAAGAAAAAGCCCGCTGACGGCTGAACCTAAGGAGGGGAGAGAGAGAGAGCCGCGTCAGGGTTTAAGCTTTCGAAATAAACGGTGCCGTTTAATGCATCGTGGTGCTATATCCACCTGCAACGTGGACGACCGAGACTTTTTTTAGGTGGGAGAAGAATAATATCCCCTAAAATTTCTTCTCTCTAAAGAAGAAAACTTCTACAGATAAACAGAGCACACAAAATCCTACATATTACGTTACTCAGCACCACGTCATTGATTTTTTTTCCCAATCTCTCCCCCCAGCCCCACGTTCCCCCTGTTCCCAACAGATCCCCCTGCTCCCCGCGTCACCCTGCATTCCGGAATCCCAAACCCCAACCCCCATCGGCGCTGTACCATCTCGCCGCCAGTTCGCAACAATGACGCTGTCGCCAGTTGCCATAATATATTGAGATTCTTTGATCCGCTGTTTGGCTATTCAGAAAGCTGTGGGTAAGTAAGACAAATAAGCTAAAAGAGTTGATTGGGTTTTGCCAAGCTGAGGACTTTTTTTGCTTTCTTGGGTCCTCAATCAATCAAATATCGTAGGTTTGGAATAGTAAACAATTTTCCTGCTTTGTCTCTGCAACCATATGTTTCTAATTCAATATTACTGATTGTGGAGCTACCATTATCAAAGCCAGTTTTCCAACAACGAAGCTCGTAATTTTACTCGATACATTCTGGATCCGAAGCAAATTCACCCACCCTCCAAAAATCACTTTCTTTTTCATTAAAAAAACAAACAAAACAAAAATCTGGTAAAGAAAAAGACTCACCTTTTAGGAACTGGTGATGAGCTCAGAGGCAAGTAGATCAGATGGGTTTGGGAATTAGGAGTGGTGGAATCGGGAGAGAGAGAGTTGAGGAAGAGATGAAAGGGAAGAAGAGATGGGTATGTATCAATACAATACCTGGCGGTGCGGATGTGGGTTGGCAGCGACGTCGGTGTAGACGCCGTCGACGGGAACTGGCGGCGACGATGCCGTGAGCTCAGATCTGGGGGGTTGGGAAAGGAGGGGGGGAGGGGACTCGGGGGGCCGGGGCACGGTGGAATGCCAGGGGTATAAATGAAAAACAACCCTCAAAATACCTTGGATTTAAGTTATAAGCTTTTATGGGAGAGATATCGACATGGGTCTGGGCTAATGCTGGGCCTAACACTTGGAGCATTAGTATTGATATAATATATATATATATATCTATATGCATATATAAAATTATTTTTTTTATTATTATTTTGTTATTCAAGTAAAATTTTTACATTAATTTATGCATATTTGATATAAAATAATAATATTTTTTTATTATTAATTTTTTGCTAAAATCAATTTTTTTATATATATTTTACAATTAACATCTACTACATACATTTAACATTAATAATACAAATACAATAATAAAAAATATAGTTTTTTTTATATATTATATTAAAAATATAATAAAATGAAAAAAATATATATAATATATTATACTAATAAAATGAATGTGTATGTGAAGATTTGTTGTGCTGTTGAAAGAGGGAGAAAAAGAAGATATTGTGAGAGAGAGAGTGGGAGGAGAGATAAATAATGATTAAAATATGTTTTGTGGAGCGAATAGGAGTTATCCAAATTTAGATAAACATTGTTCATAGATAGCTAAATATTTGGATATATACATAAGTCAATGTAGAAAATTTTATGATTATATTATGAAAATATGACTTTGCATATACATTTTTTTTTTAATAAATGACTTTGCATATACATATGCATAGACTAGTAGGGGTGTAGAACCGGGCTAGATTTTTTTCCAATCTGGGCCCGGTTATCTAGGCGGGTAGAAAAAATATTTTATCCGCTCGAATCCAGTTACGGATCCGGTTTTTAAACCGGATATCCATAACCGGTTTCTCTTTTGAAAACATTGTTAATATTTTAAAACGCCAACGTTTTGCTAGCACCAATGACCTTTCAATTTGGTCTTCTGCTCCTCTCTTTCATTTCAACTTTTGATATTTCACTCGACACTCGACAGACAACTCTATCTCTCAAGTTCCAACTTCTGAAAATCAGAAACCCTAGTCGTCATCGCGAGGATTGTCGTTCACCCATCTCTCTCTCAACATCATTTGCCTACGGTATATTCTTCTCTCTCTCAACCTGAGCTCTCCATTTTTATCCATATGTGTAGCTTTGTTCCTTCCTGAAAAACACTACGAAAATCCTACTTCCCCTAAGCCCAAAAACCTAACTTTGCCTCTCTCTATCTTCTCTTTCTTTCTCTCAATCTCTCCCCGAAAATCCTAGCATCCCTCAACAAAACCCATCACTCACTCTCTCACAGTGCAGTTTCTCTCAGATCTGAGTTTATATTTTTGTTTGAGTTCATATCCATATAAGTATCTCTCGCTTTTTAAAGGTAGATATGGATAGATTAGATCTAGGTTTTTGCTTTTTTTTTTTAGTCCATATCCATTTGATTTGTGAATCTTGGTTGCCATTCCATATTTGAACGTTTTATGGGATTTTTGAAATTTCGTAGTATAGATTTGGTTTAGATTAGATCTAGGTTTACATTTTTGTTTGAGTCCATATCCATGTGAGCATCTCTCGCTTTTTAAAGGTAGATATGGATAGATTAGATCTGGGTTTTTGTTTTTGTTTAAGTTCATATCCATTTGGTTTGTGTGGGACTTGAAAAAACTACCATACCTGCAATTAAAAAACATCCAAAAAAAAGAATTGTAATAATCATTAGTGATGAAGTCAAAAAGGATTAGAACACCTTACTCGACTATTAATCACTAAAATCTTTGAGAAGGTTCCTTTAGTCATGTAGGTATGCTTGTAGTTTCTCACAGGGAAACACTAGTATGGATTGATTGTTATACAAGCTCTTTAGACCATCTTTTAGGCAAAAGAAAGCAAGGAATCCCTTGTGTTTCTTAATGATATTTGCAAGGCTATTCTACAAAAATAACTTCAAACCAAAAGCTCAATTCTACAAATAAATAAGGAGGGCATGCAGATGTCCAGAGGATAAACCAAACAACTTAAATCTTAAAACCACTTGAATAGAAGCAGCAGTAACCGTCCAAAAAAACAACCCAAGATAGAAAGTACAGAAATAAAGTAAACTAAAAGCTTCCTATCCACTAATGCAATATGAAACAGAGATACCTAGTAACAACCACCAAAGAAAAAAACCCCAATTGAAGAAGAAGAATCACCTTGCTTGCTAGTTTTTCATGAAGTTCAGACCTTGTTTAAGAAAATCTGTAGTCTCTCCGAATATCGGCCAGCCCATTATACCTGGAGGCAATCATTTCTTCCTGTACCTCACCTTATTCCATCTCAGAAAGCAAAGCAGATACAGAGCACCAACACCACCCTAAGAACTACCATACTAATAGATTTGGTTTGTGCTAAATGTTTATGTCTTGGTTTTGAAGTTCTTGTAGATCTCTTGCATATCGGACTCGTTCAGATAGCGAATGATTTGAATCTCTTCTTGGTTGTTTGTTATGTCTTTTTTATTTCTCGATAATCTTCTGGTTTGGATCTGGGTTTGGGATTTTTTCTCATTTTTTCTCTATATAATATGCATATCAGTTGGGATATGATTTTTGTACTAATTTCTTGATTTCCAGTTCTTTGTTTCCCATAGCTCACAATGAAAATGATAGGGGGCTAGACTTCAAATGTTCTCCCACAGTTCTTTGCTGCTGTTTTGAATTTTTCACTATTTGTTCCTTGTAAAGTTGATGTTTTGTAGTACGATGCAAACAACAATATACAGTATAAAGTATGCAGTGAATAGGCAATAAAAAAGTTTAAAAAATGCCTATAAAAATATTCATTATATAAAAAAATGACTATAAAAAATAATAAACATAAAAGCTTTTTAAAAAGTGTTAGAAAATTTTTCTTAAAATAGGCATTTTAAAATTTGTAAAAACATATATTTTTTGGTATAAATCTGAATATTGTCGATAAAAAAAAAAGCCTTTTAAAAAGAGTTGAAAAGTTTTTTTTTTTTTAAAAACATTTTAAAAATGGTAAAAACTTATTTAAAAAAAAAAACAAAAACAATATAAGAGTAAAAAATCCAGATATCTGGGTTGAAATCTAGATATCCGCCTGCTTTTAAAAAGTCGGATCCGGATCTTGATCCGGATGCATAGCCCTATAGACTAATCTGGATGCTTATCATGTATAAGTAAGATCTGTAAGTTAGGCAAGGCCCACTACTTATATTAGCTTAAAAAGTGTCTTTGAAAAAAATAGTAATTAGCGGAATTTTTAGTTTTTCTCACTTCTGTATAGAAAAACAATAGAGATCTCTAATTTTTTTTTTTTTTTAGTTTGGTAGTTTTATTATGGCAACAAGAAACAAGAAGAATTAATTAATCATAATGCTATATAGAGTCTTAGAGTATACAAGTTTCGCATTCCCTTTAAAAAAAATTAGAATTCACTATTAAAAAAATTTATTTTTTCACATAGATCTTATATTTACCAAATTTTTTTAAAAGAGCGTGCAAGATTTATACAGCATAAAACTATAAATATCATTTCTTATCATAAAATGAAAGGCGATAAGAAGATTCTAATTCAAACTCATATAAGGCAATGAGTTTAGATTACTAATTAATTAAATAAAAGTAGAGTTATCGAGTTTGCTTATATCAAATTAATTTGATAAATGTAGAGTTACTAATTAAATTTTTAAATTCATACTTTTCTAATATATTTTATCTAGAAGTGAAAAGAATACTATCTATAATGTAAAACTTTGTTATACCTATGAATATCATAAATAAAATAAATATTAGCAAAGAGCAATAGAACCTGAATTTGCAAAGCAAGTTGCCGCCGGACATGCTTTACTTTATAATTAGTTGATATAAAACTTTTAACTTGCAAAGAAAAAAAGTGTCTCAATATTAATATTTGGCATCAGGAAATAAGTTATAAAGCATAGTAATTGAAAGAAAACAAGCAAAGTAACAACAAAGAGTAATGCTATGGCTCCCGAAGTTTTGTCCCGAAAAAATGTCCCAAACGGTATATTTTACTTTTTTTTATTTTTTTCATGTATTTTTTTAATCATCATAAATATTTTTTTAAAAATAAAAATTTACAACATCATTAAAAAACACTTCTTTAATCACTAAGAAAAAAAAAATCATTCGGGACACTTGTTCGGGACCCAAATTCAGGTCCCAAAGTATTTCTGAACAACAAACAATTCAAAGAAATTGTAAGGATATAGAAAATGAAGAGTGCCAAAAGTGGATTGCACAAATGGAAAATTGGATATGATATGTATTTAATTTGGTTGTGTGACGCTTAAATCAGTGATTTGAAACGTTTATATCAATCTTAAGTACAGATCATTTTGTTTATTGCTTTGATAATTTGCTTCTTAGTTTGTGTTTACAAATATATCTATTGAAGAGTGCCATAATTTTCCATGAACAGATCCTACGACTCAGGCTCAACGTGCATCCAACAGCAGGGACACTCGAAACATTACCGTTTCAGGATTAGATGTTCCAGCAGCTAGCACCCACAAACGCTGCCATGGATGGAAAAGCTTCTCTTCAGCCAAAACGGACACCGGTCTCAGTCAAGGAGATAAGAGGCTATTCTTTTGAGCGAAATATCGACTGCAATTTGTCAAAACTCAAACAGTTGGATTTGGGATAGATCAGAAATGAACCTGACCTCTAAGCTATAGAATTTTTCTAAAGGTGTTTCCCACATACACAGAGAGAGAGAGAGAGAGAGAGAGAGAGAGAGAGAGAGAGAGAGAGAGAGAGAGAGAGAGAGAGAGAGAGAGAGAGGGGCTGAAGATTTCAATCATTTTTTGTTGAAAAACATCATGCCTAGTAATTGACCCTTAGATATAATACTTTTTTTTTTTTAATAAGAGAACGATATCTCAATTTTATTGAAAGCCCTCACTTGTGACGAAAGAAAACCGTGGTTACAACCAGACATTTGGGAGATACAAATAAACATAAAATCCAAAATCCAGACATAAAAAATAACCAAACACAATGTACAAAACTAAAAGACGTACAAGGTAAAAACAGTACAAGACAGAGAGAACCAACCCTAAACAATATATAAAAACCTGCAAAAAAGACATGCAAATGAGAATAACAAAACAAATAAATTACAAACAACTTACCAGGAACGACATTAAGAGATCCGCAAATAAAAAAGAACAATTATGTCCATGCGAAGAAGACATCTTAAATTGGTAGATAACATGCAACTATCACCAAACCAATCCGAATTTAAGCCCCCAGCTACCTGTTTGGATATAATACATTTGCCGGAAATCATATGAATGAAACAATCTGTTATGACAACCTGATTTTACGCAATTCATCAAAAGGAGGTACAGACAATTGTATTTCAACTAGATAGATCCTTACATTGATTTTGTTATCTTCCTATCACCTTTCACAGTTGGGTGAATGCTTCTGATGAATTAGCACCATGGAGGTGCAATTGATCAACATTTTGGATCTAATGCATATCAATTACTCTCAAGTATTCTGTTATGGTATTACTTAAAAAAGTTGGAATGTAAAAGAGTTTCGAGGGAAGGATGACAGGAGCAAGTGACTTGGAAGGGATGACTTCCGATCATTTGGGAATGGAAGAACAGTCCTAGTAATGGTTGTAATGGAGCGTTGGAGTCCCTACTTCTATTTGTACAAGTCGAACACTTGGTCTATAAACATATTCTATAAAATTAAACTCACAAATTAATATAACTTGACGTGATACGTTAAATTGTAAGTTTAATTTTATAAAATCCTTTTATAGATGTAATAATTATACATTGTTTCCATTGTAAAAGGTAATTGTCAATTTGAACAAACCAAAACACGTGATAACTTGACACATCAATTAAAATTGAATTTTGACTTTTTATAAAACCATATATGATGGATCCAGTTCCACAATTCGCAAAAATCTCTCAAAAAAAAAAATATATTATAATTTATTCAACTCAAAAAAAGGTCGGAGCTAGAATACAGATTCAAGCATGCTGAAATTGAACATAAACAAACTGTACATTATTTCTTAGTAACAACCACATGAACTTAACTTCTAAACAACTATAAATAAAGAAATTGAACATAATATATGAAAACCTATCCCGGGCCCCTACTACTATTGAAGCTACTTCCTGCTTTCTGCAAAACCTTGCCACCTCAAGCAAACGTACTTCTTCTTCCTGCTCAAAAGTCCCTGGCCTTGTGTCTAGAACTGGGAGTTGAGCATCACTTGTGGGCAACCATGAGAAAGATCAATTTACAAATAATTTCTCTCTACACATCGTCTTTCAAATGGTGAGGTGGAAAATTTGAGGTCAGCTATTTCATTACAGTGTATTTGCTGCTGTCTTGCTGCCTCCTGGGAAGATCATGATGCCTCTTAGTAAGATCATCCCGGATCAAAGGGCTAGCAGCAGGGCCTTTTTCTTCTCTTACAAGATATTTGTCAACCTGTGCAGCGGCTTGCCGGCCTTCAGATATTGCCCATACCACCAAGGACTGGCCACGCCGGCAATCCCCTGCTGCAAACACCCCATCCACACTGGTTGAGAAACGGCCATACTCAGCCTTGAAGTTTGATCGAATGTCTGTCTCCAATCCCAACTTTTCTGCTATTATCTGGAAAAGCAAAGAGCAGAATACCACTGAGCAACTGTGTTTAAAAAACATCCAAATCCAGTTCTAAATATCAGCCCAAGATAACTTGGATCAACATTTCCTTGATTCTTATCTAATATTACTAGCCAAAAGTTGCTTGTCCTCGAAGACTTTTACTCCAGGAAAGGAACTCAACTTGGTCACTTGTTTCATTCTACAGAGGAATTTTAGGGCATAGCAAAGTAAAGAAACTAACCGACTCAGGGCCAAGGAATCCCATGGCTAGCAGGACAAGGTCAGCCTCGATAGTCTCCTTAGAGCCCTCAACTTCCTTGAATTGAAACTTTCCACTAGCATCCTTCTCCCAGTGGACACGTACAACTTCAACTCCTTTAACTGCACCATTCTCATCTCCCACAAACCGCTTGGTCAATACCTCATAAGATCTTGGGTCTTTTCCAAACTTGGAAGCAGCTTCCTGATGACCATAGTCTACACGGAATATACGAGGCCACTGCAATCACAAAATGAAAGGACTAATTACACGAGCATCAACAAGTATAACTACCTCATTTTCTGCCTTCTTTGTATTTACACTAAAAACAGAATATCTCAACATATATGATAATACTTTCAAATAGTCATTATCTCATTTGATAATCATACTTAGGTATCGCTCTTGTATATGTCCCAAATTGGGTTATGCCTACTATCATCAATAAAATTCTTATTTATTGATAAAAAAAAGTTAGGTCATTATCTCATTCAAAATTCATTGACGTTGATGTAAACAATATGCACATAACTGAGATGGTTGAGCAAATATTAATGATGAGAGGACCATCAACAAAATTCGATTTCTAGAAGCAAAGCAAGAAATAAGCATACCACAGTTAATGGTTGCAATCAGTATTAATAGAAACTCAAAGAAAAAATTATCTGCTTTGACACTGGCCATAAACTAAACATTGGGAAAAATTAAGTCAAAACCTGTGGCCAAGGGTTGCCTGGCGCCCTGGTTTGTGGTGGTTCAGGGAGAAGCTCTAAGTTTATGATGCTACTACAGCCATGCCGAATAGATGTCCCTATGCAATCTGTGCCAGTGTCACCTCCACCAATGACCACTACCTTCTTTCCCATGGCAGAAATGTAATTGCCATCCTGTAAATTGCTGTCAAGCAAGCTTTTGGTGTTTGCATGAAGAAACTCCATAGCAAAATGGACTCCTGATAGCTCCAATCCTGGTACGGGAAGGTCCCTGCATAAAAAATAACTAGAAACTCTGAAAAGGTTCTACAAGTATCAGTTTAGCTAAACAAAACTTAACGATTATGCACGACAAGAATACAAATCAATAATCTCTATCTTTCCACCTACTATTAATTACCTTGGTTTTGTGGCTCCAACAGCCAAAACAACAGCATCATTTTCCTTTCGAAAACGTTCAAGAGAGTACAATGGATCAGTTCCAACATTAGCATTAACCAAAAAATTGACACCTTCTTCAGCCATAAGGTTCACTCGCCGTTGAATTATATCCACTTTGTCAGCCTTCATATTCGGAACACCATACATCATAAGCCCGCCAATTCTGTCGGCACGTTCATACACCTTCACTGTGTGACCCATTCTGTTTAGCTGATCTGCAGCAGCTAAGCCAGCTGGTCCACTTCCAACAACAGCCACTCTTTTCCTGCAGTCATACACATTTAATTATTTTCATGCGGTGGAAGTAAGGCACTTATCCATACAGAATCTCTATACAAAAAGTTGACTATTCTAACTGGCTAATACAACAAAAACTATCTGTCAGCATACGATTTAATCAAGGAGAAATCATTTCAAAGAGCACCACCAGTCAAGGAAAAAGAATCTCCTCATTTAACAAGATAGAAAACTTGAAAGAAAATACCACTTCTTGTCAATAGATTTTGAAAAGGCACACCTAGTTCTCTTGAGGGGAGGCCGTGGTACCATCCATCCCTCCTCAAATGCCTTGTCTATAATCGCACACTCAATACTCTTGATAGATACGGGATTCTCAATAATGCCCAGTACACAAGAACCTTCACAAGGTGCTGGACACACTCTGCCAGTAAACTCAGGGAAATTATTTGTCTCAAGGAGCCGGTCTAATGCTTCACGCCACCGATTTTGGTACACTAACTCATTGAACTCAGGTATTTTGTTTCCAAGAGGACATCCGGAATTCTCCTGCAAATGAAAAGGGAGTTTAAAGTGATCAATAAGTATATGTGAAAATTTTTTTTTTATTGGCACCTTGTGTCCGGGAACAGAGTCCCGACAAATCCCGAGGGTGCATAGGCCCTCGGCAAGGAGTTTCCCACAAGTGCACCTCGGGTAATTCAAGGGAAAAATCTCCCAATCCGATAGCCCCTAGAGATTGTTTGCACCCAAGGGGATTTGAACCTTAGACCTGGGGGGAGCATACCCCAAACCCAGGGCTTTTACCACTTGAGCCAACCCCTAGGGGTTATACGTGAAACTTTAAATAGATGAACACAAATAGTTGCATATAGTTTCCAAACTGGGAAAATTACCTGATGGCAGAAAGGAGTACCGCAATCCATGCAACGTGCAGACTGAGTTTTGAGAAGTGCGCCAGGTTTTGATTCCTCCATAACTTCCTTCCAGTCATTCATCCGGATCTTGGGATCCCTGTATTGAACGCCCTTACGATTATAAGTAATAAAACCTTTATCTTTAGTAGCATCAGTATCGCATGTAGGCCTCTTCAATGGTTCAACCTCTTCTGCCTTCTACATAATATATACACAAAACTCGCATCAAACAAATGAATTAAAGATCGAATAAAACAATTACCAGTAAACAGCAAAGCAGTATCCCAGTGAACTCCAGACCCCACCCCCTACTTCCCACCACCCCACAAAATAGTAGGACAAAGAAGTATGAAGGCTTAAAAATTCACAAATTCCAAAAAGGTTCTAGCAGGTTCAAGAAATATCATTTTTTTGAGGTGAACCAGAAAACTAAACCAACCAATAAAAAATGGCTGAAATGCTGAAGTACAAGAGAAGACTCATTTAAAGTTAGTTCATTTTGGGGACTAAAACTATCACTTATTTAAGGTTAGTTCCTTTTGACCTCATCAAAATCATGAATAAAAAAAACCAAACCTTTATATGTTCTGAATAACATTATTAAATCAACAGTACGAAAGACAATTTATGGTCCAGCTAAGTATAAATTTCTTATGTGCATGTTACTACGTAAAAAATTCCTTACATCCATGCACGTATGAGAGCAAGGGGAGAAGGGAGCAGGTAAAAATCCTAGTAAAAGTTAATGCTAATTACAATCAAAAGAGCATTACCTGATTAGAATTCCCATTTAAAGATGCAGCTGCTAACTTTTTTAGCTCTTCAAAAGCATCTTTTTCGATTAGTTCAGCCTCATATTTTTCCTCAGCTTCTTTACCAGCACCTTCCACAGCCTCCTTCGAGGCTTCCTCTGCTTTCATGTTTGCAAGAGCCTGTTTATACTCCCTTGGGAAAACTTTAATGAATTTAGGGAGAAGATTCTCAAAGTTAGCAAGTACTTCTTTCGCTAGCTGGCTGTTTGTGTGACGTTGATGTTGCTGAACCATCATTCTAACAGTCATGATATCCTCCTCTTCAAGTTTATCAAGATCCACAAGCTCAAGATTGCATCGAGAATGGAATTTTCCATCCACATCAAGAACATAAGCAATACCACCACTCATACCAGCAGCAAAGTTCCTGCCAGTTCTTCCAAGCACAACAACGGTACCACCAGTCATATACTCGCATCCATGATCACCTATACCTTCCACAACTGCCTTGGCCCCTGAATTACGTACACAGAATCTTTCTGCTGCCATCCCATTGAAATATGCCTCTCCACTCGTTGCCCCATAGAGAGCCACGTTACCTATTACAATGTTTTCTTTGGGATCAAACATGCTTTCCTTTGGAGGATAAACTACAATCTTGCCACCCGATAATCCTTTACCAACATAGTCATTGCTGTCACCTTCAAGCTCAAGCGTGATTCCAGGGCAGAGGAATGCTCCAAGGCTCTGACCTGCACTTCCAGTGAATTTGAAATGGATGGTATCTGCAGGAAGCCCTGCCATTTGATAGCGTTTAGTCACTTCATGGCTAAGCATCGTTCCAACAGCACGGTTCACATTGTAGATTGGATTTTCAATGTAAACAGGAAGACCCTTTTCTAATGCAGCTTTGGACATCGGAATAAGTTTTTGGTCCAAAGCCATGTCCAAGCCATGATCCTGTTTCTGGATACAGTACTGTGCCGCTTCAGGCCGAAGCTCAGCTGCAGGTCTAAGTAATAGAGATAGATCAATATTCTCCAGCTTCTCATTGTTCTTAGTCACTTCTTTATCAACTTCAAGCATATCTGAACGGCCAACCATCTCATTTACAGTTCGAAATCCTACCTGTGACATAATTTCCCTCATTTCTTCTGCTACCATGAAGAAAAAGTTAATAAGATGTTCTGGTTCTCCAGCAAACTTCTCTCTAAGTACTGGATCCTGAGTAGCAATGCCAACAGGGCAGGTATTTTTGTGGCACTTCCGCATCATGATGCAACCAAGCGTAATGAGAGGTGCTGTGCTGAAGCCAAATTCTTCTGCACCAAGAAGAGCGGCTATGGCCACATCTCTTCCCGTTTTGAGCTGCCCATCTGTCTGGAGAACTGTTCGGCCACGAAGGTCATTAGCAACCAATGTCTGGTGAGTCTCAGCCAAACCAAGTTCCCACGGGAGCCCAGCATTCTTGATTCCCGTCCATCTAGAGGCCCCTGTACCTCCATCATGACCTGAGATCAAGACATGGTCGGCATGCCCCTTCACTACTCCACTAGCAACTACTCCCACACCAGCTTCAGATACCAACTTCACACTAATTCGAGCAGTTGGGTTGGAGTTCTATAAATCAAAAGGTAAGGTATCAGATTGCCCACAAGTCAATTATTGAACAAAGAGTACTCAAATTTCAAACCCCATTTGCCTTCTAGAAAGCATAGCCAAGCATTACTCAGACAAAATGAAGGGGAAAGGCAAGAAAATTTCTACAAAGAAGCAACTTATAAGTCCTTCCAGGAGAGCAGGGGGAGGGGATACACCTGATATAGCCTGTACATACCTTAAGATCATGAAGTTTGGCTCATTACAAACCAATCTAGTGAGTGCAAAAACAGCTGTACATACCTTAAGATCATGAATCAATTGGGCAAGGTCTTCAATTGAATATATATCATGATGGGGTGGTGGACTAATCAGTCCCACCCCAGCAGTAGAATTCCTAGTGACCGCAATTTCTCCTACGACCTTGTAACCTGGAAGTTCGCCTCCTTCGCCAGGCTTCGCACCCTGCAAATTGATTTGGACAAAGTTCAAGCAATATTAATTACAGAGACTTAACAAAATCAGCCTATACTTAACTTCAACAAATGCCAAAAAGTTGGTATCATTTAAAGATGTGAAGGCATCCACAGGTGCTTTACAGACACAGCAGCATCTGCCATGAATGTTGAACCATAAACAAGAGGAACCTCTGTTCCAATTGAAATATAGAGCTGAACATAATTATATCAGATTAAAACAATAGTAGATCCGATGGAAGTGTGCCAGGGAAAGGACCAAATTTGGACCGTCCCAGTGCTGGCCACTTGTTCATATAAACAATGGAATTCCAATTGTAAAATATCAAACAGGTACCTGAGCCATTTTTATTTGTAATTCATCAGCATTGGTAAGATAATAACTTGAAACTCCGAATCTTCCACTCGCAACCTGCTTAATTGCACTCCTTTTTGGGTTCGTGGAACCATCTGAAAGAGGTTCCATACGAGATGGCTGCTCACCTCCCTCGCCTGCAGCAAAAATCAAAGCAAGAATTAGTCGGTTGAATATATCATTAGGATAGGCAATAGACAACCTTTCATCTTTAGCTAATTGAATTTTAAAAAAGTAAATCCCCATCATAAGCTAGAATTTAGTTTTTTTTTTTTTTCAGAAAATAAGAAAATTCATGCGTAAGATATTCTGAAAGTTAAATAAAGAAAATTCTTAATGAGACTCTTAACATGTAAGCAATGCAAAATTAAACCATTCCACAATCTGATTCAATCATCACAAAAATTTATGGTATTTAGCAAACCTTGACAGACTCATCAACAAAAGTGCCTTAGTTTCAAATAAAACCATGTGGAAGTTATACAGGGTGAAGAAACAAACCTGTATTCGACTTTCCTCCAATTCTATTCATGCCAATAGCCAGGGTTGTGTGAGCCTCCAATGATATGGATCCATAACTCATGGCCCCAGTACAGAACCGTTTGACAATCTCACTGGCAGGTTCCACTTCATTCAAAGGGACTTTCACCTTTGCCTCTTTAAATTTTAATAGCCCCCGCAAATTGCAGGCTTTATTCAATTTATGGATAAGCTTGGAGTACTCTTTGTAGGCAGCAGCACTGTTGGTTCGGGCAGCCTCTTGTAGCTTTGCTATTGCAAGAGGATCATTGAGGTGAATCTCACCACCTTTCCTCCAATGATAATCACCTGGGTTAGGCAGTGCTACAGCTTCAGCACTTTTGGGAGGAAAACCCCGAGAGGGAAATGCCAACTCATGCAGATGAAGTGCATCACAAGCAAGCATCTCAAATGTTGCACCCTCAACTCTACTTGGAGTGCCTGCAAAGCACCTCTCTATCACTTCTGACGAAAGACCGAGAGCTTCAAATATCTGAGCACCCTTGTAAGAGGCCAAAGTTGATATCCCCATCTTAGCAAGAACCTTCATCATTCCATAGTTGCTTGCTTTGAAGTACTTCCTGACCAGCTCTTCCTTTGAGTGGAATTCACCACTTGATTTTGTTGGGATCTTTCCATCAACTTGCAATCTCCAAATGGCTTCGATAGCCAAGTATGGGCATATAGCATCTGCACCAAACCCAACAAGCGTACAGAAGTGGTGCACTTCACGTGGCTCAGCACTTTCGACTATCAACCCAACTTGAGTGCGCTCAAGCTTATTAACAAGATGTTGATGGACGGCACCAACAGCCAAGAGGGAGCTTACCGCAACGCAATTAGGTGAGAAAGCTATTCAGTCAGGAAAAATAAATAAATCAGAACAAGGTTTTCTATTAAGTATCTGTTGAATGCATCCAGTTAACTTGAGCAATCAAATGAACAAATAAAAAATAGAAATGTGATACCTCTATCAGAAAGCACAAGTAAGGTATAACCCTCTTTAATTGCATCATGTGCTTCAGCACAAATCCTATCCAAGGTCTCCTCCAGTCCATTCCTACCTCGGTCCTTAGAATAAGTTATGTCCAGAACCTTGCTTTGCCAACCTCTATAATTCATCTTTTTTATTGCTTCCATTTCGTCAACGGATAAGAGAGGATCTTTTAGTGTGAGTCGATGACACTGTTCTTCAGTGGTTTCCGTCAGGTCTCCTTCTGGACCAATCATGCATACCATTGAGGTGACTATCTTCTCCCGAATGGGATCGATTGGAGGGTTTGTCACCTGAGCAAACATTTGCTTGAAGTATTCAAAAGTGAGCTTTTCTCTGTTAGACATTACAGCTAAGGGAGTATCATTTCCCATTGATCCAAGGGCTTCTACACCATCTTTTGCCATGGGAAGCAACAACATTTCCAAGGCTTCAACAGTGTAACTGCATATGGAAGCCAGAAATTGAAAAAATTAACTCCTTTTGAAGTGCAAAAAATGAAAATAAAAGATGCAGCAGCATATGCAGGACAGATTTACGCACCCAAAAGCTTTTAATGGAGCCAATATACCATGAATTCCCATGTTTTCCAAGCCATCATCATCTCCAGATGCCTAAAGTTACAAAGTACACGAACCCAAATGAGAATTATCCACAAAGGAAACTCAAGGAGAACAGTCATAAAGTACTTACCGGAATCACTCCCACAACTGGATTGACCTTTTGAGATTCCTGAACAGATTCAACTATGTCTTTGAGTTCAATTTTTTGCCTTCTAAGCCACTCGCTATAAGGCCTTTCCAGTGAGTATTGCTGCTTCAAGGCTTCATCATCAACAACAATATGGTTTTCAAAATCCACCAAAAGCATCATGCCAGGGTTTAGTCTCCCTTTCCTACACACGTCTTCAGGTGGAATGTCTACTACACCAACTTCACTGGCCATTATAACTCGTCCACTGTGGGTGACGTAGAAACGACCAGGTCGCAGCCCATTGCGATCCAATGTTGCTCCCAGATAGCGGCCATCAGTAACTGCAAATGATTTACACAAATAAGAAGCTAGAAAATTAGATGATATATGAAGCAAACTTTTGAGTTGGTGTAAAAACTTTAAAAACTATTTACATGTTATAAGAGCTGGTCCATCCCATGGCTCCATCAGAGCAGAGAAGTATTCATATAATGCCTTTCGATGAGGATCCATATTCTTGTCGTTTTGCCATGCTTCAGGAATCATCATCATGATAGCTTCAGGGAGACTTCTGCCAGCTCGAACTAGAAGCTCAAGGACACCATCCAAAGCTCCTAATAGAGGAAAAATCATAAAAAGCACGTCAGTATATGATAAGATGATCTGTGTAACCTTATAATGCCTGTCACCATTTAAATTTATATAACTCCATATTTATACATGATGCAAGATACAAGCTAATACTTCACCTGAATCAGATGAACTGGCATCTACAATAGGTAGAAGCTTCTTTAACTCATTCTTTGAGAGACCAAGCTCCTCACACTTTAACAAACCCTCACGTGCCTTCATCCTAAGTACAATGTAAAATTGGGTCAGCATTACATTTTCATCATTCTTTTCAACAAAAAAAAATGAAGAAAATCAGCTTTGACCATAAACTTTCAACAGCCAGCAATACAACTTTTTAATTCTTTCATACGTTTTAGAAATTTTTTGAATTGATAGCAGGTGGTTGGAAAGTAGGACAGTGGAGACACGTTTAGACCAAGGTTATGGGGTCATAAACAAACTTGACTTCAATAGCAAGTGGATTCTCAAAGAGATCTTATTTATTACTTGCACCGACACTGATACAATGCAACAATATAAATAACTTTTAGGACCAGAAGTCTTGCCTATTCTCCAGATGCCGCATGCCTGAACAAGAAGTCATTAATTGAGCAGCATGAATAGCTATTATATCCTAAAAATTCACTTAACATTTGCATTTCTCAACAAGCAAGCAGATTCACATAAAAAAGATGGCCTTTCTTAAAGATTATTTCTTAATTTACTTCAAGAACAAATATATTGCATCAAATCAATGCAAACATTCAATGACATCACCAACCTTTACCAGGCTACCTGGCGACAAGCATGGCAAAAATGGATAAGAAAATGAGCTTTCTGAGAGATGACATTATCATTAATAACTTAAGCCATAAACAAGCATTCTTGACAAGAAATTAAGAAATAGTATCTAAATCAACGGCTGCTAGTACTTTTTTCTTATAAGTATGGTGCCCATGGTATATCAATCACATCAAACTGATTGAACAAGGCTCGCACTTAAGAACATAAAGAACTCTTTCTCCAAAACATACCAGTTTACGTTGCCCCTAAGTGTGTTGATTTCTCCATTGTGGCCCAAGATACGCATAGGTTGAGCACGATCCCAACTGGGAAATGTATTTGTTGAGAACCGAGAGTGTATCTGCACCATAAATCAAAAGAAAACAGATTTTCAGGGGCAATCCCATCTACTATATCCACAAAAGAAATTGATTTGGAAACAGCACATGATATTCTATTCAGGCACTTAGATTGCATGACACTAAAATGCTTGGATACCCTAAGCTAATTTACCAACACAATTTCCATCCTACAATTCAATTGAAATTTTCATCCCCAACAACCGATCACAAGGAACGCTGCACCGTGTTTCTGCAAGCATGAATATCTCGACAATGAAGCTTTCTTACCAACTCACCCAATGTGTCTAATCCAGCATCCAAATTCAAACAGTAACCAAGGGAGTGGAAGAACTTAAGAGATCATTCAAATCTCAATACCTCAGAATTCATTCCTCAACCTTGCACCTCTTCAGTTACCGGTTGTTCCCATGCTGTTCGTTGGAGTGTATAGTTAGTAGAGGGAGAAAAGAAGTGGATGGATAATATATTTACCAGGGCCATGTAGCTTGTAAACCTTTCATTGCCAATGTCCGCATAATAATAATCCTTCAACTGATCTGGCCTTAACTGACCTTTGTAAACAATGGTCCTGCAAAAAAGGGGGAAAGATATAACAATCTGGTTGCAAAAAGCAAAGAACCTAGATTATATGCTACCTAGATTCTATGGAAAATCATGGAGCTTTCAAAAAGTTCACCTTGAGGAAAGAGAACAGATATAGAAATCCTTAGCACCACCATGTTCAAGGTTTAGTGCAGCTCGTATAGCAACCATTGAAAGCCTCCTCAATATGTACATCTGTGAAGAAAGCAATGGGAGAATGCTATTTTAGGGTACGTTTGGTTATGGTAAGAGCAGATAGGACATTTTGAATAATTTTTTTTAATACATTCTATATTGGGGTTTGTGAAAGCGGATACGTAGAGTGTTGTTTAAATATAGTTTTTTTAAAATAGTTTTTGTTTTGGTTATTGTAAAAGTTAGTTTTGATTTTGGTGTTTTACTTTCATTGAAATCTAGGCAAATGTTCAGATGAAATGCTGAAATAGAAATTTTTTGAGATTGATGTTGTTTGAATTGAAGTTGGAAATTTTTTTGAAAAACGTTTTGATAAGTGTAAACCAAAAATGGGCTTAATGTTCCAACATTAACAAGAAGGAAAAATAAATAAACTAAACAACAAATAATCAAATCCCTGCTTCTTCCATTTATTAAGATATTTTACTAGTTTGACTGTTGGAATCATTGAATCATACAAATCGTTTTTAACATATTAATTTCTCCAAGTTTTCTACTTGGAGACATGCTTCGTTAGAAAAAGTGATTGGCAAGCAAGACTATGATTTGATTTAGAAAACCTCATCCTAGCAATACTGCAAAATAAGCATGCTTTCCCACTTTATTAAACATAACCGACTTGAAGAATATAAGAGAGGGCACCCGACCTGCTGCTCCAAATCAACATGTGACCCATGAATGGGGTTAAGGAACACTTGCTCAACCACAGGTTCTGTCTGCAATGCAGACTTCCCCAATCCTCTGTTATCTGTTGGCACAGGTCGCCACCCAAGTACAGTATGCCCAAGAGACTCCGCAACCTTCAACACAAGCAAAGGTTTTCACATCAATAATTTCCGTCAAAAGAGAAGAACGTAGAAGAAACACGCATGAGAAGAAGAGAAGTAGGAAATGAAACTCAATCCAAACAAAGCAAAATTTCCGAACTCAAAAATCACCTTTGTAAATACAATTTTGCTTTCTTCTCTTCGACTCTCGGATTTGGGCAAAAAGAACATGCCAACTGCATATTCCTTCCGTGGTGGAAGCTCAAATCCATGATTCTTGGCAACCTGAAAAAATGCACCCCAAGAACAATTGATACAGAATTTTCTATCCCTAATACGAACGTAAGAATAATATTAGGAAAAAAACCGAACTCAACTAAGGTAGAACAATTTCTTTAATTACGAATCACAGATATACTAAAAAGACAGAACCACAGATATCTGAGGTACTTCGATTTGATCGTCCAGAAATATGAGAAATATTCCTCGAGGCTAATTTGTCCCCCAGGATCCATTTGAGGGATTATAATTTATGTTCCCTCATAAGAAATATAAAATTTTGGGGGGGAAATTACTCTCGTAGATAAGATAGTATTTCCAGGATTTTAACAAAAAGAAAAAGACTCCTTTATTGGTGGAAAATACTTCCACTGCCATTTAAAATTTTAAAGCAAAGAGCGAAGGCCCGAGGCAGAGAAAAAGTTTTGTGCATTATTATTATCGCTACCATGAAAAGACATTTATCTGAACAGAAAAACCTGTCGAAGTAAACAGAAACCAACAAGGGGAAAACGAAAAAGAAAATAACTTTAAAAAAACAGAAAACCTCATTATAGAACTCGTGAGGAAGAGCGACAAGAATTCCGGCCCCATCACCGGTGTTGGTTTCACAGCCACAAGCACCTCTGTGTGACATTCGTACTAACATCTCCACAGCATCCGTAACCTACGAAAAAAAAAAACACAACAATAACACAAACCTCAGAACACACAAATTCACCGTCACCCACAAATCCGGAATATTCAACCTTAATACCGATACCCACTAAATCTCACACATACACGCAAAGAAGGATGACAAAAACAACCGCAAAATCTCCAAAAAGCACAATTCATAGAAATCACATGCAAAAAATCTAAATACAAAGAGAGACCACAGAGAAACCTAATTACATGCAAATATACAGACATAAAATTCATTGCTAAAAGCACAGTAACTATACAGTTTCGCATCCCCCGCCATCAAAACGTGCATACATGCATAATACAAATTATATTCTTACTGTTTTGCGGCTACTTTCGCCTGATAACTCCGCGACGAAACCGACCCCACACGCGTCCTTATCGAAAGACGGGTCATACAGCCCGAGCGGCTTCTCCGGAACAGCGGATAACGCCGAGCGGACGACGACCCTGAGCTTTGGCGACCTTCCGGGCCCGTCCGACCGCCAAAGTTGAACCCTTTCCAACCCGGACGCCCGCAATCGCGTCCCGAAGAACCTCTTGTCTGTCACATTCACCGACTTCTTCGCCGCAATGCATCGCGTATTAAACCGGGTAGTCGGAACTCTCGGAGCTACATTGAGTTTCGGTTGTTGGTTTGAGGGCTTGTTAAGTGAGGGCAGAGCACAGGAAGAACCGGCTCGGAGCTGGAGAAAGGAGCTCGAGCTCGTCGACATTTACGAAAATTCACCGAGAATTCAATAACGGTTGGTTCCCGAATCTACGGTAAGAGTATAAAATTAAATGACTCCTATAGAGATTTGAGTTCTTTATGTCTATAACTCGATATAGTATTAGTGGATAGGAAATGAAATTTAAAATTCAAACAAAAAGGTCTGATTTGGATAACTACAAATCCGACGAGAGACATAAGGAATTAGAAAGTTGAAGATTTTCACATCATTATATTCAATTTTTTCGTAACAAGAATTCACAGATCTTCTTGTTCTAGCTCCGTGAATGATTTCAGTAAAAAGTAAATAAAAATTCGACTCATTCAAAGAAATAACAGAAGTGTTTATGGTTTAAAACATAAAAGAAATCAAAACAAAATCTTTATATGTTGTTCCTTTTTACAAGTTGGCAAACGAGAATCTCCCTGTCACGTGCAGAGATTTTCGAGGTTGAAGGAAGAGCCAAACCCAACCAACCGCCGGCTTCTGCGGAAAATAAACAAAAAAAAACCAAATGCAAGAGAAAGAGGGGGAAAAAAAAAGTACAGAACGAGAGAGAGAGAGAGGGGGAACGAGAGCGAGAGGAGACGTGGATTTTATAGAGACTTCGAAGACAGAAGGGTAGGGACCAGTCCTCACGTCTATTGATGTGTAATTACAGTATTAGCCCGGTCCGACCTCAGCATTCTTTATCTTATTTTATTTTATACAAACATATATATATATATATTAAATATATTTGTGATGAGGTGACAGATTGGAATTTACGGGATAGCCACGTGTTAGTAGCCATACGCGGCATGCAACAGCCGCTCATGGTGGGTCCAATCCCTGGGAAATTTTATTTTTTATTTTTTGGAGAAACTGAGGACTTAGAACATAGTGTGCTATTTATTTATTTTATTTAGATGAAAAGGCAAGAACTTCAAGATGAAACAGTAGATTTTTGAAAAATTAAAAGAAATTAAAAAAGCTTGATTTATTATGGGAAAATTGGCATTTTACGAGGGAGGGTATTTTGGGTGAAGAGAAAAAGGCTGACGCTATGAATGACGAAAACGTGGCAATAATTAAAAAGGAAAAAGAAATAGGATAATTACGGTATTTTTATTGATGATTACAACATTACAGGCATACGCGGCCAATAGTTTACAAGTGATTATTAATCTTTGCCTGCCTGCCAGTCTGCCGCCTGTTTTATGCGGCCAACAGTAAATGAAAAGAAAATTGATAAAATAACGGCTCATTTACAATTTTTTTACAACTTATCAATGAAAATAAATATTTTCATTTTTAATTATTATATAAAATTTATCTATTTAAAATTTATATAAATTATTTTTTTAATATTAATTATATCAGGAGTATTAATCTGATTAGGATAATTAATGCTAATTTATGACTTCCAGCTCAAGCTAAGTCGTTTTTATCACCTTACTCAATAAATCCAAACCTCTGGCCAACAAGTTTACTAAATTTTATGTAACTTTTATAATGAATTTTATTACAAACTAGGTAAGTAAGATGTATCCCATCATGTCATTTCAAAGTAAGTCTAACGTATTATCAAGTTATTAATATTACAGTTGGTATTATTAATTGAATTGTTTTAGTATTATTATATCGTTATTTACATTATTGCTCACTCCTTTATACGTTGAAAGATTAAATTTAAATATTGGGTTTAATTTTTTATTAATAATAATAAATTAAGATGGTAGAATGAGTTTTATAAGACTCACCTAAGATAAGTTTAGATATATTTAAATGTTAACACGAATTTAAATATATTTATAGAAAATTAAAAAGATTATGGGTTCCGTATATAAAGTAATGTTTAGTTGAAGAAAATTATGAGTTTCACGTGTAAATAAGTTTTGAGTTGAGATAAATTTGTTGATTTAAAAATTATGTATTTAAATGTTATATTCAATTTAAAATTAAACTGAATTAAACTAAATATAGAGGTATTTTTTCAACCCTTCTTCTCCTATTTTTTGTTCACTAATTTGTACCTAGAAGAAATTGAATCACACGTGTACTACTTTTGTTACCTAATTCCATGTCCCAATCGACCACCAACCAATGGTCAGGAATTCACAGAACAACCAAACCCACGATCGGATGTAGTGTAGTCCATGAGAATGATAATTTAGAAGAATTATTTAGGGCACTTTTTGGAAACGAAGTTATTATTATTATTATTATAAGGACTCCTGATTATCAATTTCGCGAGATGTACGGATGCCTATTTTCTGAGCAGCCTTCAGAATTCAGAGACTATTTTTTGCCTTTTGAAAGAATTTATATTTCCCTCGATTCACGGCTGTCCCCTCTCTTTTAGTTTTTTTTTTTTTTTTTCATTTTATTTTAGTTTAAATTTGAATGAAGCATATAATTAGAACGTAAAAGACGTGACGAGGCTGTGGCTGCAGTTACCAATTTCCCATGATCCGAAAATGGAAATAAAAATGATAAAAATAGAAAAATGACTCTGTGGCCTGTGTGCGCGCTCTGCTCTCTCTCCGGTGCAAACAAAATGTCATTTTAGGTTTACACGTAGGTACCGACCTTGTTAGAAGGACCCCATGCATCCATGCATTAATGTCTTCTACGTACTGTACATGAAAATTAAGTTTGAGCTACGGGTGAAGATGGTCGGTCATCGATCAGGACCCAAGCTAGCTAGCTAGTTGTTACATCCATTGACTTTTCGTTTCCCTAGATCCAATAATTCAAGTTTATCTTTCAAGGATTAGACAGTGACATGATGTACGTTTACTGCATTTTGATTGGTACATTGCTGGCCACTAGTTTCATGGTTTATCATGTTGTTTAATTAGATTAAAATAATATTAAAAAATATATTTTAATAATATTTTATTTAATTCTCAATTTTTATCTTAATTAATTTCATTTTATCTATAAAAATAAATAGAAAAAACTCTCATACAAAATATAATAAATAATTTAATTTTTTTAAATTTTAAAATAATAATAATATTAAAATATTATATTATCATTAAATGATTATTTATTATATATTTTATTATTATTTAATAGTGATGAATGTGTTACATATTATTAAATATGATCAAAATAAATGATCAATATTATTCATACACTATATTCGCATTATATTTTAATTATACTAAATAATATGTAGATACTAAATAGATATTATCTGAGATACTTCGATTTGATCGTCCATTATGTATACTATTCCTATGTATATATTTATATTGTGATTAATGCTTTGGCATATGGTAACTAACATTAGTCACTAATTATTGGTCTGACCCACGGCTGATCAGGTTTCCGCGCGCGGCTTTTCAAGTACTTTATTAATTCATTGATAAACAAAATTAATTCCTCACATATCTTTCATCGACGAATTAATAAAGATCAAAATTTAGTAAAAGAGAGATCGAAGAAGTAGTCGTACTTTCTCTCTCATATATAATTTCTTGTAAACTCCGCTTGATTCCTTTGATCAATTTATATAGAAAAATTTTATACATCATACTACTATCTTATTTTTATCTCATTAAATATAACGTGTCACATTTATCACAATTAAATGAATATTTATTGCATACTTCTATATCATTCACTAATGAAGAATATGCAATCATATACTATTTAGTATAATCAAAATAGAATAAGAATATAATGTATATCATTACTCATTTGTATTATATATATTAATAATCGGCCAAGTGGTGCAATCAAAACAATGTAAATGCTGGATCTGTCATATAACAATGCAATAATTCATGACCACCTTTGCTCATATCGATTTATATATATATATATATATATATTATAAAGCCAATATAATATTAGTCGTCGACATGACTTTGCTCAAGAAATCGATCATAGTTATAATTCGATGTTTAATTATTTAAATGCATGGGACCATGATGATCATCAGGCCGACTTTGTAGTTTGGCTTATAGTCTGAATTTTTTCTTTGTATTAATAAGTCACAATTGTAACTTTGGTTTATTAATAAAATGAGTATGTTTCCATAAAATATATATATATATATATATATATAATTTTGGCTGCTAGCTAGCTTCATGACATGCATGATGATGGTAGTTGCTAACTAATTCTTTAAATATGCCACAATGCAATCAAATATAAATTATGCATGGCCGGGACACTTAATATCTAAAAGCTTATTATTAATTTATAAGCGTATGTTGCTGTTGCAATTAATTAATTGCCCACTAGTACTACTGAATCGTGAGGAGATCAAAGCAAACAAACACAATATTATTATTCACGCCGTTGGTCTTCATGTATATATCGATCTCTGATATTTTAATTTTAATATATTTTTTAATAAAAATAAATAGTTAGAAGGATCTCATTCTGATCATCTAATTAATTTGAGTGGGTCCTAATTATTAATTAAGGACGAAAATGGGGAAAGGTCGATACTGCTAATTACTCTTAATAATTTTTTTTTTGTTGGTCTTTGGAAGTATGTGACAATGTGACGTTTGCATCTTTGTATCATAAGCATTTTTATTAACAAAATGACAATTAAATTTCCTTAGTTGGCTTTATATATACCTTAATTATCTATATAGCTGTTTTTGTTTTCTACATAGTGATAAGATTGCATTGTTTTTTTTTTCTTTTTTTGGTTGTATACTATGTAGAGATCACTGACTATATATAAAATTAATTAGGACTGTGAACAATGCAGCCTCGAATGTTCATCTTGCTTAGCTCGCTCTCTCTCTCTCTCTCTCTCTCTCTCTCTCTCTCTCTCTCTCTCTCTGTATATATATATGTATATATATAAAATATATCGTTGTATTTCACTTTCTGATGAGCATAATTTCTGTCGAAAAAAAGGACAGAGAATCGTCAGCTCAGCAACATGCATGCATGCACATAAAATATAACGAAAACAAGAAGAAAACTGGCTACGCGCGCATATACAACAAATGGACGCGGCTTCTCGAAGCATGCATGAGTATATATACATGATTAATTTGGAGGAGACATGAAACGTGACAATTCAAGACGTATTACCGTCTGGGTGGTGCTTGTCATGATCTCATGGGCATTGCGCGGGGCGTCGTATTCCAAACAGGCCGCTTGCCGCTGCTCATGCTTAATTAGATCATGTACATCGAAGCTGCTGCTGCTTAATTAGATCTGCAAACATGTACATGATTATAATCTCAAACTTTTCCTTTTTTTTTTTTTAATTGAAAATCACAATTGTTTTTGGGAATTATGGAGGCGATTGGTCAAATCTAACATATATATAATATATATTATATATAAAATGAGGAGATCAGGAGCCTTCGAAGATTGTAAGGGTCATCAGATGCAAAAATAGATCACACTGATCTCATGCATGCAATTAGTCTGTTAATATATAATTCATGTATATATCATCTAAAATTAATAACCTAGTTCATATCATCCTCAATATATTTTATCCTATATATACAATTAGTCTGTTAATATATAATTCATGTATCATATTCCTAATAATCTTTTTATTTAAATGATTAATTAGCTAGTATATGTTACATGATCAATTGGTGTTACTAAAGATGATACAATCAAGAATGAAAAGTAATATTAGCTTTATTTTTTAAAACATTTTTTTTTTGTATTTATTTAAAGAAATTTGAAAGAATTCCAATTTCAAAAGAATTTTGGGCATGAATTTTTATAAATGCTTCGCTCATTTGGGTGCAGAGTTAAAAGAGGATATATAATTGAAATAAATATTCCATAGCAACTTTTATTATTTCATCGTGAAAGAATTTCATATTCATATAATTATCAAGGATATTTAAAAGTACATCCATATAATTATTAAATGAAGATATTAATATTTAAGTTCATTTCAATAAATTACAATATTTAAATTAAAGAATAAATAAGAAAAGGTCATAATAGTGAACATTCATTTAATTCATTTTTATTATTAACTTCTAAATAAGGTTATTTATTTTCGGATCTTTTCCATTACATTCTATTGTCATTTCCATTCAGTATACTCATTCCATCAATTAATTCAATTCCATTCCCCCCGACGGCGGTAAAAAATTAAAAAATCTAGGGTTCTAAATCTAATTTTTCGCAGGAGGAGGAGGTCTTGGCTTCCTCATTCTCCCTCTCCTTCCTCCATCTACCCAGTTTGTCTATTAATGTAGTTCTTTTTACTTAGTTTTATTTTACTTCTTTCAAGATCGAAAAAGATAGATTTACAACTTTCCGACAACTCCCAAGAGACATGTGCGGCATAAGTAGACCCCCAAGTAGCAAATTGTTCAGATGAAAGTGGCGGTTTTGTGAAAATCACCGAGAGTGATCCTCATGCGCCACCATTTCCAGCAACTCTTCTCGCCATACGCATCAGATAACCGGACTCGCCACTACCAGATCTTTCAGATCTGACCTTTGTGGTTGAAAAGAAACAAGCGTGTAGCCTTCACGCACCGTCACAGATTATGAAATCTACCGGAGTTGGTCCAAATTGTAATCCATCTTTTTTTACATCTATCTTACTATTTTTCTTTTTGGTTTTCTTTTTGATTTTCTTATTGTTAATTAAAATAAAAAATAGTTCGTCTCTCGGACTTTTGTCTGTAGAGGTTGAGTCATCGCCTTCTATGAATGGTGATGTTGAGCTATCTTTTGGATATTTGTTTATAGAGAGTATCAGCAGTAATGAAGATTAAACTATTCACAAAATGAAATAGTATACTGGTAGAGCTCTAAATGTATTATTTTGATTTATGATGTCATGTTTGATATGAGGACATTTCAAAATATATCCGCTTATGGATGTAAGTTTCTTGATGAATGAAAGATAACATTTTTCCCTTAAAAAAAAAAAAATCCATTCCCTTCATTTCCTTTTAATTTTTTAATTCTATTCCATTCATTTTCTAAGTACAAACTCCCAAACGTAAGCCTGTAGTGCAAGTGGGTCTTGCATTCTTCCTCAAGACGAATTACGTCAATTGGGGTAGTGCTTATCCAATAAGGTTGGGCTTAGTTTGGACTGTAGAAAGCGAGAGGCCATTTTACATTTCTTTATCCCAACTCCAAGCCTGCGAGCTCACAGAATTTCGTAGTATTATATAAACGAAAGATTTATATATCGAAACTGTGATATTTGAAAGTTTTTATACTACACATTATTTATATTGTATGATTTAATTTGGAAAATTTAAAATTTAAAATTTAAAATATATTTTTCAAATTAAATTATGTGATGTAGAAGCTTTCAAATATATTTATTCTTATATATCAACTCATCACACATTTTGAATATGACCAAAAGTAATAAAATTACTAATACACTTAAAAAGTTGAATTATTTATTTTATTTTATATTAAAAGTTAAAAAAGTTATAATGATTAAATGATATGAGATGTTTTCTAAAAACAAACGAGATCTTAGATACAATCTTAAGGTATGTAAGTTTCATGCACTCTTTTTAAAAAAAGTAAGATTCATCATAAATTATTATTATTATTATTATTATTATTTATAAGAGTTTCATATTTACTTATTTTTTATAAAATAAATGTACAGAACTTACACGCTCTACGGACACGTTGTTAATTATCTTTTAAAAATAAAAAATTATAGGGATACAAAAACATCCCACACACCCATAATTTTTTTTCCCAGAAATCCCGCTGCCCACCCTCTGGCTCTCTCTCCTCAATCCTCCCTTTCGATTCCCAGACCCGCACGTCGCAAGTGAGAAGCAGCAGACCCCTCGCTGACAGCCCGAACCCACACCCTCGTCGACAGCCCTCTCTATCGCCAACAATCCCAACCCAACCCACCACCCAGCACTCATGTTTTGGCATAAACCTTCAATATTTGCTTCAGTGGTATAGAACTTCACCCATGTTTTAGTTCCGGATCAATATTGGCTTTATTAGTATAAACCTTCACCCATGTTTTGACATATCAGTAACGCCGGACATAATTTAGATTAATTTTGATAGTTAGTTCCAACAGATAATCAATATAGAGAAGACAAAATATTCACCTAAAAATACAAAAAAAACGACTATGATGTTCAATTGAAAATTATCAAAATTCAAGAATGTCGAAATTAACCCACAAGCTGGGTTGTAATAGATCTAATTCGAAAATATCATATTTTTATAAAAAAATCCTAATAAACATACCAAAAATAAATACGTAAATAAAGAAATAATATGCCAAAAATTAGGTTCAAAATCACGTTCTAAACGAAAAATGAAATATTGCCAGAAAATTAAAAAATATATTAAAATGGACATTCGAATGAGAAAACAGTTGATTTTGGCCTAAAAAATGATGCACATTGAGCACAGCTGGGTGACTAAGACGTGTGCGTCAAAAAAATCTTTTCGAATTGAGGTCATATGTGCAATTCTGATACTAGTAGCTAAAATTATGGCCAAAATACCGACATGTGCTCAAAATTGCCCCAAATCAAGGAAAGATCATTGTTCCTACTGTACTTGCACTAATTTGCCGTCTCAAGATAGTTCAGTGACATTAACGTGTAATCTGACAGCTCAACATCATTTGACTCAGATCTTCTTGCATCAATCAAAATGTATTATGGCACTTGCTTTAGGGAAAAGTAAACAAATCCTTATTAGACATGACCAGGATGGCTATATCAACTAGAATATATACAAATGAAATGTAATCAGGTTCAATCCCCTTCCCAAGCATTTCCTCAAACAACTCAATTGCTTAGTTTGCACAGTCATGTTGTTGGCAAGCAGCAATCATTGCTGTACAACAAACCACATTTCGTTCTTGAATCTCTTTGAACACGCGATTGGCATCAACCAAGCTCCCAATTTTTGCATACATCGTAATCAATGAGCTTGCAATGCATGCATTGTTCATAAAACCTGTTTTTATGGTTTGATAATGGATCAAAGTACCTTGATTTAGTGCTGAAAGACTAGCAATAGCATGAAGGATAGAAGAGTATGTAACCTCATCAGGTGCTATACCTAACCAGAGGACGGAAGTGGAAAAATCGAAAAAAAAAAACCATTGAAACAGGACGCAGGGGCTAGGAAACTAGAGAGAGTGACTTGCCAGCAGCCGAGGAAGCTTTAAATGCACGGGCGGGAAAGAAAATCACTGAAACAGAACGCAGGGACTGGGAAAGTTGCTGAATGGGACAATTGGCTGGGACTGACGGGATGAGACAAGAAACTCATGGAGATAAGATAGCTCTGGCAAATCTCTTAAAAAAAAAAACGACAGAAAAGCTGACATGGCATTCAGTGTGTGTGATTTCAAAGGGATTTCCTGTGCATGCCTCTTTAAAAAGAAAAATCTATTTATTATTTCGTACATCACACATTATATATATATTTTTAATAAATATATAGTATATGAATGATAAATAAAGAATTCAATAAATTTAAAAAGAATAAAATAAAAAGTACGGTGTGTGATGTGTGAAGAATCGAAATGATGAGTAGCAAAATTTAAATAGCACAAATCATTTTCCATTAAGCTTTCTTATGCAATTAATCCCTTACATAACACCAATTCACACCCAAGAAAACAAAAAGGAAAACAGATGCAGATATAGTTACTATATTCCATCATCAGCATACTAGTAAGATTCATGGCATAATTTATAAAAATTGCAAATTATCTACTTAACAATTCACCATATTATTAGACAATTGAGACTTTAGGACCCAGAAAAAAATAAAGTATTTCTCTGATGATCAAGTTGTAACACCCCGACCCTAAGGAGCCGGAGAGTTAACTCATATAACTTGATAACCAACTCCAACAATTCTGATGTATTTCCAAATCCAATAATTTATACTTCCAAAACTTCAAATCAAACGTAAAATACTTCAAATTAATAACAATCTCACATATCAAATCCTCAATCCAATGACTCAAATAAAATATCAACTCTTCTTCAAGTTCCAAATAACAAACTAGAATAAAATAAAATTTACATAAGTCTTCATAAACCGTCTAAATCCATAGAATTCAACTTAATAAGTAAATAACATCCAATAGTAGTACTAATACCACGAGGTCCCCAATATCTATTTACAGATAATCTTGTCCACAACCTCTAATACTGATCCTCAACTGTACCATCAATGTCATCTAAAAATATTATGAAGATTAAGGGGTGAGTTATCAACAACTCAGCAAGCAGAGAGCATATACTATCATGTAAACATCAGCATTTATAACATTCAGTATGCAGAACAAATAATTTACTTTCATAATGCATAATCAAAGCTTGGTACAAAAACGTTAGAGCGAAATTTCTAGAAAGGCAAACTTATTCCAAAAAAAAAAAAAAACCATTGGCATATCCAATCTGAAACATTAAAGTCATATCATTTCTTAGCATCATATTGGGACAAATACCATGTTTAACCCTCATGGTAGGATTATAAACTACTATTATACCCGTGGCTAGGCCATATACCATGTTTCACTCCTGTGGTAGAGTTATAAACCACCATTATACTCGTGGCTGGGCCATATACCATGTTTCACCTCCGTGGTAGGGTTATAAACTACCATTATACCAGTGGCTAGGCCGTATACCATGTTTCACCCCCATAGTAAGGTTATAAACCATCATTATACCCGTGGCTGGACCATAACAGAAAACAGAACATATATCATCGGAATCAGATCACAATCATATACCGAATCAGAACTTCATGCCAAGGTTTTCAGATGACACATCATATCAAAACAAAATACTTAATAGCTTTAGATCACTTCACATGTTCGAAATAAACAGAATCAAAATATTTTCATTTATTCATAACAAAACTTTTAAATTTTCATATTCGCTCTTTTGCATAGTTCAGAAAACAAAATACACAAAATTAGCTCGTATCTACACTAGTTATGACAGAAAAATATTTTCTCCTATGTAGAATTTTTGCATATGCAGAATAAACATCTGAGGTCATTTTCAGATTTCTTTAAAAAATAAACATGCTTATTTCAAAGTCAACCTTATTTCATTTCTTTTATGCAAAACTAGTATATGAACCCCGCTTACCTGACTTCCTTGTATTATCAATACCTTGAGTCAGAACTCTAGTAGTGACACCACCTAAACAAAATATATACCCAACATTTAATAAACCAAACTAGTAAGCTACTATTTATTGAGTAATAAACCAAAACAGTCCCTTCTTAACTTAATAACTATCATTACAATTAAATCCGAACAGTACACTCCTCAAACCATTCGCATTTAAAACCCAAAACAACCACCTTTTATTAACACCAAACCATCCATAATCATTTCCAAAACCAACAATAGCAACTCCAATGATTAAAACATAACCAAAACCATACTTCACCTCCAACCTTCAAATAAAATTTTCAGTGCAAGGATCAATATTCTAGTCATTCAACAATTCAAGACTCGCATAAAAATATCCAATACAACTAACTCAAAATACCCATAAATTTACACCAAATAGTCTCAATTAATAGCCCAAAACAGTCTCACAAAGCCATCCAAAAATCATACTCCTCAACTTCAAGAATTTCATCACACTCCACCACAATCCAACATATAAAACACCAATACAATATAAATTTATAACTGTAACAGATTGCCAAAAGTCATTGCAGTAGTGCAAAAAAAATCTTACCCACGCCACACTCAATTCAGTAACATTATTACATTTCACAACCAACCACAATATCCAAACCCTACCAAATGCTTCGGGAGTGACTTACCTAACAGAGTCACGAAAACTTCAAACCACTTCGAACCAACGCAACCCATTGTAGTCTACGTCCAGAAAAATTCACAGCAATCTCTAGTGAAAGAGAAAGTGACCTGCGCAAGGAAGGCTTGAGAAGTTTGAGTGTGTGCGTACGGCAAGCAAAACAGAGTGGTTTGTGTGTGTAAACAAAACAGAGCAAACCCAAATAGAAGAGAGGCCTGCGCGAGTAAAACCAGAAGAAAAGGAAGAAGAAGAAATAAATAAAAAAAATAAAATGAAAGAGAGAAATGCCGGATTGAGAGGAGGAATTACCAACGGTTGTTCAAGAACTAAAACTGCAGTGGAGTCAAAAGTTGAAGCTCTAACACTCAGGTTGAACGGAGGTGAAGGGATAGAGAAATAGAGAGGAACCGATTGAAAAAGTCTGCAGAAATGTGCGAGTTCGTTTCTTGAGCGTGGTAAGAGGTAAAATCAACTGCAAGGGTTATGGGTTGGTGCGTACGGTCTGAGCGATATGCAGAAATGTAGTGCAGTGGGAAGAAACCGTGGGGAAGAAAAACAGTGCAGCAGAAAAGGGGAATTAAACACTCACCAAAACGACTTCGTTCGAGCCTCTCATCAAGTGCTCGTGGGCTGGGCTTCGTGCAACCGGGCTGACTTCAAAAGAACTGGGCTTAGAGCCCGAATGTTACACAAGTTCCTGGTTTCAACCATTCTCAGTACGAATTCATCCGTTAATTGCTCTCATTTTGGTGTATTGAAGATTGTTCTCCTGATCCATTATCTGACAAGATAAGCAACTAGGCATTCATAGAGACTGTTAGAGAAGTGTTGAAGGAAAGTATGAGAAGACAGAGAATATATGTATATAATTGGAAGTCTTGATGATGCGTCTAATCGACAAAGCCAGGAGAAGGACTCGATCCTCGTTATTTCCCATCTTCTTATACTTTCCTTAACACTTCTCTGACTCCATGAATGCATCAGAAACTGGGTCAGGGCCACAAACAGATGCTTCGTACACCAAATTGAGAGTCAAAACATGAAGAGCAAGACATAACCAGAACCTCCAATCTACCATTGTATTATCTCAGGTCTGGAATTGTATATATAGGGACATGTCCTCCTTTAGTATTAGTATTGTTTTCTTGATATAAAAATTGAAAAAGGAGTTTCATCCACTTTGGTGAATGGTTAATATGATGGTTTTACATTCAATGCATACAGAAGTAAAGTAGCCAGTGGACACTTTAGGCCAACTTTTTTTCTTTTCTGCCTCTTTCTACCAGTTTTCGGTTCATATTTGACCAGGGCAAGATTTAGTATTAGTACGAGTCCTGTTGAATAGTGTTTGTCGTTTGAATCATGTATGGTCAAAAGGTAGATATGGTAGGTTGATAATTAGTGGTTGATGGACCAATATAACTCATGCTTACCCTTTACACTTGAGAGTATTCATTTAGATTAACAAAGAATAAGGTCTTAATCATCATGGGGTAATAAAACCATTTCCACCAACCCAATAATAATAGCTTTTGAAGAGTTTGATTAGTCAAAGATCTACATTTCCTTGATTCTGTCTGTTTCCCTGGAAAGAATCTTGGAAAGGGAGAATGGGAGTACTCCTTCTGCTCAAGTTGCAGGTTATGGGCTAATTTCATTTCACCTTCATCAACTCTCACTCCGAAACCGTCTTTAACTTCCCTTTTGAATTGGAAATTTCATTTCTGCAACATTACTGGCCCATCAAAAGCCACGCATTCTCATAGTCAAAGCATCATAAGATGTTGCATACTGAAAACATGTTAATAGTAACGGATTCAAGCATGTAATTCTTTTCTTACTATTTGTTAGTTTAGGGGTAAGAATGATGTCATGTTACCAGCAGCATATTTGTCCATATGAAATGTCAAATAGAGACAGAGATTCGATTGGTCTCAATGAGTACAATAAATAGATGGTTTTCATGAAGTTCGATCAACTTGGTGTTTATGTTTTGGTAGTTAAAGACACATTTTTGTGTAGCTGAGTACGGATTTCGCATTGCTTTTTTTTTTTTGGGTGTCAGTTTATACCATTAACAGATCATTATTCGGTATTCATCGATCTTAAAATCGATGTGCGTACTCAATGGTGCAATGGGCATCAACCAATCTCGCTTTTAGATGCCTGCCCCTAGATAAGTTCGTTAGATGTTTTTTGTTTATTGACAGTGGAAAAGATCTACCAAAAACTCTTGTAATTCTGTCTTTTATTCTATAATATTGAAAAAAAAAAAATATCATTATTCGGTGGTTGGAAAGGACAAAAAGATGTGCAGTCCTTTTAAATGGCTAATCAGCAACTAGAAAGAAGGCCTAGTTTAAAGCTTGAACTTTTATGAATCGGATGGCTAGTTGGGTTAGAAAATGTTAAGAGAGTCCAATCTGGTTTGTTTTTTGTTTTGTTTTTAAATATGCAAGGAATTGGCTTGGGCTAGTCCCTTAGATTATCCAAGATACTAATGGTTAGCCTCTAAGCATGTTTATCAATTGCCTCCAACTCCAACTGTTCTATTCTAAAAGCTTGTCACTAAAACAGATGGTTTGCTTGTTAACACTCGTTCTCTTGGAAAATACCTGTCCAAGAGCTCTCTTCCTTTTTGTCACTCTCTCTGTCTCTGTATCATGTATATCAATTCCATGAAAGGAACAGACACCAGAAAGAAAGGCTAGTTGATAAACTCTACCACTTCTTCACTCAAAAGAGTTAAGTAGAACAGAAGATGTCAATGATCATGTGAATAACTAGCCAAGAAGCCCGCTCCCCGCTCTTCATTGCCTCCTAAAATAGACTCTGGAGCTTCCACATCGTCCAAAAATCAAGTTGAACTCTAGCTCTTTAATGGCCTTGAAGAGAGACCATTAAGTAATAGTTTAATGGTTCTTGAATTACTTATATATGCTTTTGCATTTATCAAGTCTAGATTTTGAAGCCGAGTATAAATTACTACGATCACACCCAAACAGATAACTCATCTGGCTATTATCTTTTTTTTTTTTCGCCCAATAAAAAGAAAAATTGGTATCCTGTGACATACCAACTTTGGTTTTAGGGTATATTAGTAATTTTTCATAGTAAACTTTTTATTTTAGAATTTATATTTATTTGAATATAGTTTTATCAGAATTTATATTTAATTTATCTCTATATTTTCTATTATAGTTGCTATTTATGATTTGTTAGAGTTTTATTTTAATAAGGATTTCTAAAGTGTATCAGATTACGTTCACTACGATTTTTGTTTTGAAATTTAAAGTTTAAATTTTTATTCTAGTCTCCGAACCTCATCTCTTTGTTAGCCGCTGTTTGAAAACTTCAAATCACCAATCCGTAGGTTTCATCCCATTCCTCTGTCAATTTGAAATTCTAAACTTACTTTCAGCCTTATCACTAGCTTAGTCAATTTAAATTCTAGTGGAAACCGACTCTGTAGTGAGTAACGATTTCCACTCCGCATGTCTACACTCTCAGTCTCATGCACGTCTCTACCCTTCCAGAATTTTCCTATTTTTTTCCTCTATCAGCTACTATTATAAATCTGGCTTACCTCGTGTACGAGAAGAGAACCGTGAGCCACCCACTCCTTCTCGCATTAACTCCACGCCGCTCAGAGACGCGGGACTCCATTCCGGCGTCGCAGACGGTGCCGACCAGCCCAGCCCTAGCTCAGCCACCTATTTTCGGTAAGCCGACCACCAACCTCACCTCCTTCTCTCTCTTTTGTTTCGGACCCACTGTTTCTCTCTCTTAACTCACGCTCTCTCTCTTCCTTCGGTGTCGCACCACCATAGAGACCCCCCTTGTCGCGTCGCCGATCACTCCCTGCAACCCAGCGCCGCCGTCGCCCTCAGCCCTCTCGGTAAGCTCCATCGTAGAACCCTCTCTCTCGAACTCTCTATTTCCTTGTGATGTTAGCCGTGGGTTTCTTTTGATGGGCCTTGGGCCTTAGGCCCGTATGAGGATGGGTTTGGGCTTATTTTCCTGTTTGGGCTCATCTAGTATAGTACTATATTTATGGGCCAGAGTTTTTAACTTTTTTACAGATTATAATGATGTTTAATTGAACTTATATTTTAAGTTAGACTTGATCTCATTTTATTTCAATAATTGTTTTAGTGATTTATATTGAGTTTAATATTATTAGTTGAGTTTATTAAATAAATATATTTAGTTAAAGGTTCTTTTTAATAAATGTTTAAAGAATTGGAAATATGTTTTAAAGTATAATTTTAAGTCTAATATTTGAGTTAATATTTCTTTTGTAAGATTTTAATAAAATTTCTATGTTAAGAATTTAATGGAATTTATTAAGTTTCTTATAAGATTTAATAATTACGTTAAGAAATGAAACTTAGTTTAAGAATTTAAGTTTTTGTGAATTATTTAAAATATAGCTCGAGTATTTCTACTAAATTATAAATTAGTATTTTAAGTAATTTAAATACTATAAATTATTGATTTTAGTGTTAAACAAATATTGGTTTGACTATGTTTTAGAATTCCGAATTTAGTTAAGTAATAGAATTCCGAATTTAGTTAAGTAAGATATTAGCATTTATTTTAGTTCCAAACAATTTAGTGATAGTTATTTATTGAATATAGGTCTCAAGTTACGAAGTATTATTCAAGGAGAAACGCATCGAGGTAAGTAAATTTGATCATAAATTAGGATCATCACAGTTAGCTTATATGTATGTATTATTCAAGCCAGTTCTTTGATAGCCATTATTTATGAACCGCTCATGTCATATGCAAGCATGTCATCCAGCATAGATACGATCATGTCATTCCGCATCATGTTTAAATTCAGAAATTATGATTTATGTATGTAATATGTCATGCATCTCATGTGTATAAGACACGTAAGCCATCTTAACTTCAAGTGTAAGATAAGTTCAGATCAGTTAATAAGATGGCCATTCAGATGCATGGTACCAATGCAGTTCAGTTTCAGGGTGGTGTGCAAGCCACGAACTCAGTCGTGGTCCACCATAGTATGCTAGAATACTATCAGCAGTTCCCCTTGCTGCAGCGGGATGTGGGGCTGGTGCACAACCTTACACACAGGGTTAAGTGTGTTGGCCAGTCAGATAAGTAAGATAAATCAGTCAGTTAGTTCAGATAATTCAGTCATACATAGCATAAGCATTAGCATGAACAGTCATGAATTTTAAGTTCAGCATGAAAGTTCTTATGAAAATTTTATGTTTATTATGTTTTCGTTATGATAGATTTCTTACTGAGTCATCGACTCATTTTAGTTTATTTTCATGTTTTTAATTACCCAGGTGAAGATGATGATTACGAGCAGGCAGGCCAGGAGTAGAAGGAACATTTTAGTTTTGTTCAGACTTTTTAAAATAAAATGTGTCTCTTATGACGAATTTATTCAGTTATTTCTTTAATGTTTTTGGAAAGACATTTTTTATTAGACCTTTTATTTCATAATAAATTATTTCAGTTTATTTTTCAATTATGAAATTAGAGAATCGCTTGCCGGGTTTATTTTTCATGAAAAATACGTGACACACCTAGCCTACGGAAAGGGGGTGTTACATACCCACTCGTGGGTAGCCTAAGTGGTAAGAGCGTACTTGTATACATGAAACCCATGTCACAGGATCGATTCCTCTTTATGTTTAAAGATTTCAAGTAAAAAAACAATATTTTACTTGCTCGATCAAATAATAAAAGTCAATACTGATCTATAAATATATTATAAGAGCATGACTAAGTTTAATTTCTTTCTTAAATTTAAGATTGAATGTCGTAAAGTTTTTATAATATAGATATAAATAGTCACGTGAGATTTGGTGCCTTCACTCATAATTGTTAATTGAATGGTAGCATATATGTTATTAATAAAACCAATTCAAATAAGCTAGTTAGTGGAAAATTTAAAAGAAAAAATATAAATAAATAAAAAAAATAAGATTGTAAGTTTATCAAATAGCTTGTAAAAAGAGAACAATATATTTTCTTACCTCTTATGAGATTTGGAAAACATTAAAAAAAAATCAATATTAGAATGTGAGATCTTATTAATGACAAAAAAGAAAAAGTAAAAAAGGAAATATGCAAGTATGAATAGATTTTTGAAAAACGAAAAAGAAACCAAGACTAAAACAGATTTTTGAAAATCTTTGAGGGATAAATTTTCTTTATTATGAGGTCATCTTTAAAAAAAACCATATACTAAAACAGATTTTTGAAAATCTTTGGGGGAGCCACGGCCATCCCAGCCCTCAATGTAAATCCATCCCTAGTTGCTGGACGAGTGGTAAGGGCTTATTTGAAGGGTGAGATGATATAAAAATTTTATAAATAATAATAAGATAATTTGTAAATAGTATCAAGATAATTTGAATTGAGTATTTTTTAAATTTTGAAAAATGAGAGAGAAAAAATTGAATAAAAATTATTATAAATTTAAAATATTTAAATTATATTATTTTATAATATAATTTTTGTTTAAGAATTTAAAAAGGTTGAAATTATTTTTAATTTTTTATTTAAAAATTTGAAAAAATTATAATAATTAATTTAAAAAAATTATAATGGTTAGTTTAAAAATTTTGTATTTAAATTATATTTAAAAATAAAATAAAATAAAATGAGATTAGACTAGAATTTTATATCTCACTCAAAATCTGTCTTGTCATACAAAATAAAAATAAGAAGAAAAATTTTGCAAACGCCAATATGCGATAGACACGTCATCAAAAGTATCGCATGATTTCCACGTGAAGCTTTCAGCCTCCGATTCGGTATGTGGCGAATCGCGATTGACTATTTGCTCCTGTGGAATCACTGCGAAATCATTCTTCCTGAGCCCTAACTGCAGTTTTTACTTTTTAGTGAGAGAGAGAGGAGGAGGAGAAGATGTCGTCGACGTTGCTGGAGGTGACGAGGGCGGCTCACGAGGACGTGGAACGGCTGGAGAGGCTGATAGTGAAGGACCTGCTGAACGAGCCTACTACCAGCAAGGACCGCCTCTTTCAGAGCCACCGCGTTCGGAACATGATCGACACTATCATTTCCACCACCAATAAACTCGTATCAGTCTTCTCTATCTTCATCTTTAGTTCCTTTCTTCTTTCTTTGTTCCTTTTTGCCGAGAAAGGCATACGAAATAAAAATGAAGAAATTTCCTCGAATCCGTTCTTATATATGGGAACGGTGTCTATATATATATATAATTTTTTTTTTGTTTCAATACACACGAAACACAAAACCAAACGTAAGTCAGCATTTTGGAAGCAAATCTTTCTGTGATTCTACGAAGTAGTTGGGTACTGGGAAAAAAGGTGGAGAAGATTGGAAGTTTGAATCTTCTTTTGACATTTGCACTTCCAAGGATTAGTCTAGGTGAAAATATTTTTTGATTAATTTTTATAGTTTTGGAAGCAAATTTATATTTGTTTATTTTTCTGAATTGGAATAGCAGTACCTTCCTAAATGATAACAGACATTAACCGAGTGATTAATATCAGAATTAAATCTGACTGACTCGAAATATCGACACGGTTTTGTGGAAGAGAAGTTTTTTTTAGGTGAAACCTCACTAAAGTAGGGCGCTTTGGACCTACTTATACCAAATTCTAGATACTATTAGGTAATTTAGGAGTACTCCTAGCAAGAAATAGAACCTACGACGTCTACTTCTACCTTCATCGAAATTGACCACTAGGTTGCATTTTGGCGTGTGTGGTGGCAAAGTAAGTTTCATTAAATGAGAAATAAGAAGTAAAAAAAGAAGAAGACAACTTTGAATCATGTTTAATTGTAATTTTATATTTAGAATTATTGGGGAAATCACGTCATTGAGGAAGAATAGTTGTATTCGTCCAAGTGATTGGAAATTTGTTCTCATCTTAAGTTTAAAGCAATCTGGAAAATGGTCCCCATATGTATGTGTTGGTGTATTTGGCAGGAGTGAAATGATAGAAGCTTCGAAAACCAATGTTTTGAATACCGTACCGGATGGCATACCGGTCAAGGCACTGAATGAAATATTTCGGTATCGGTACCTTTTTGTGTACTATTTCAGAATAGTCGATATATGAATAAATTATATATATAAATATATAAAAATTATATTCCAAAATAATAGTCTATATACGAATAAATTATATATAAATACATATATATATAAATTATAAATAGTCTAATCTGAATTGGGGGTAAAAAAATAAGCTTGCAGTTTGAAAAAATAAAAAATAAAATAAAGACCGAAATATAGGCTGGTATTTGGGCTGGTACGAAACACCTAGGATACCTGTACCGGCCATTGGGCCGATACTAAAAATTTTGGCCGTACCGGCCGGTACGGTATGAAATTAAAAACACTGTCGAAAACCACGAGAGAACAATGGATGTGCTGAAAGTTTTTTTCTTTAAAACATTATTTTCTTGGGTGGGGGCCATTTTTTGTAACAAACTAAATGCCCATGACTTTCTACTTTCAGTTGTAAACTCTAGTTAGGCTCTTCTCATACTCCTTGTGTACTTGGGGCTTTGCCTATTATTATGAATAAAATTTATTGATTACCAATAGAAAAAAAGTTTAAATTTTGAAAGATGCTTGAAATTAGTTGTTTGTTTAGTTGACAACATTTTCTCAGTGATTGCTTGTAGCATCAATCAATTAATCTTATATTTTTTTTTATAAGTAATACGAATTTTATTGAAGGCACAAAGGGGCACAACCCAAGTAAATTAATCTCATAATTGTTGGAGAGAGTTTGTTATGCTTTCAGAGTAAGTCTTGTCATGTATTGTCTTTGCAAGGATTGAGGTTACCTTACTGTTTTTAATTATAATTATAATTATAATTACTTTACTGTTTTTAAGGCCTAGATGTTGCTCTTGTATATGTCCCATGTACTTGGGTTATGCCTAGTTCTAATTAATAAGATTCTTATGTACTGATCAAAAGAAAATAAAAATTTTCAGGTAGAGATTTATGATGATAAGGATAATGCCAGGAAGGATGAGATTGCAGCTCTTGGAGGCCAAACTGCGACAGGAACAAATGTGTTTAGTGCATTTTATGATAGATTGAAAGAGGTATCTGCAGAAGTACCTCTTTTTACTGAGCGTAAACATCTCACACATTATTCAGATATAGCCATCCTAGTGTACCATATTGCTATATTCTATTAATATGTAACCAGGAGGAATGCTCTTTATTTTGTCATTGAGCATTCCAATGTTGTGCTTGAGTTACTCTGTAGGGACCGGTGGAAGCATTGAGAAGAATATGTTTCAAGTGGATATTTTTCCTTTAGTTAATAGTTTGGAAAATTTAGTTTTCATTTTTACATCTCTATCCGTTCAAAGAAAAGTATGGCTTATTCTGGTCCTTTTCCTACTTTATTATCATATATGTAAGAAAGCATATATTATAAAAAAAATATGTAAGAAAACATATGTGAAAATATCACAGGATGTGCAGTTAGTGTTGTGAAACTGTGCTCTACAATTGATTCGTTGGACTTCTTATTGGTTAAGATTGTTACTATTTGCCGTATATGCAGATTCGAGAATACCATAGAAGGCATCCGGCTGCACGTGTTGTTGATGCTACTGAGGAGTACGAGGCCCTACTTAAAGAAGAACCTATAATCGAGTTTAGTGGAGAGGTCTCTGCACAACATATTTAATGAAATGCTTAATTTTAGTTGAGCTCATTTTTGCCCCCATGAAAATTATTGCAATCAATGCTAATACACTTTTGTTATTGCCTATAAACTTTATGGTGCAATTTAACCATGAGATGAAAGTCATGTGATTAGATTTAGTACTATCCAAATAAGTGTTTCTATTAGGTATGCAACTTAAGCAAGCTAGTTGAGTCCAAATCCAATGTTAATTTGGGCTTTAAGCAATCTTGGCCTTGGGTTTTTCATGCCTTGACTAGGTCTAAAATTACTGCAAGATTAAGGCTCAGTTTGGATACCAAAACCCTCTAAACCCGTCTCATCTCATCATTACAATTTTCACAAATTCTCACATAAAATACAATAAACAATTCAACTTTTTCAAATCCCAAAATAATAATAATATTAAAAAAATATTTTAACAATATTTTATTCAACTTTCAACTTTTATCTAAAACCATTTCATCTCATCTCGCTATCCAAACACCACCTAAAATTCTGGCTGGCCTAGGGTTAAAGTCTCTAGAGCCAACCTGTTTGCCAAGAGCAACCCATGGCCCATAATTCGATTATTTGACAGTGTATATTTGCATTTCATGTTTTTGTTATTAAATTTAGTTTTTTGTGTAGTGAGGCATGTCAATGTTAATTTTATGGCTTTTTGGGCTTTGATATTGTTGAACTTTTGGATTCCTAATGATGATTTAAGGTAACTTCATGGTAACAAATTATGGGTTAGTTTGTAGCTTTGAAGTCACCTGATTCTACTGGCTAGCGGAAAATCCCAAAGGTTAGACCAGTCCAACCAGCAATTATAAGCCAGCCCAAGCTCACAAGATTTTCTATAAGCTTAAGCTATTCAAAAAAATCAAATCAAATCCAACCTTTTCTTTTATCTTTTGTTTTTTGTATTTTTGTGGAATGGCAGTTTAATCACATGTATATAATTTGAATAAGCACATCTTATATTTTCTGTTTTGTGCCATTTGCTTGAATCTGATTTTTATTCTAGTGTAATTTACAGGCTTTCACTTGTCGTTTTTAATAGATCTTGTTTTCAATTTCAGGAAGCTTTGGGGCGATACCTAGACATGCATGAATTATTCAACCAGTACATTAATTCCAAATTTGGGGACCCTTCTACCGAGTACTCTGCTTACCTTGATGTTTTTTCACAACCACGTAAGATTCCTCGCAAACTGAAATTAACGAGGTAAACTACTTTCGGATTATATCCACATTTATATATTGGTTTGCAGTCCTCCCCACAAACATCAGGAAAAAGTCTGGTTGGCCTTGTCTACACTTACGGAATTAAAGTTAATTGAGAGGCATCCTTGGGTGATCAGGTCATAGCGTCTGAATAATATAAATGAAATACCTTGATTCAATCTTTGCTAGTGTATTGATTAAGAGAGTAGGCCTTGTTGAAATGGATCAAACGATGTTGGTGATGGCTATAGGTGGAAGTGCTGAGGGATATGGTCGGACCCATTGTGAGAGAGAGCCGCAAATGAGGGGCAAAAGGGGGACATGGTCACTCCCAATTAGACATGGTGGGACTTGGAGTGGGGCTTTGTGAGGGTGTTTTTTTACAGTCTTGGACAAAATTGGTTTTGACAGTAATGGACTAGTTTTTACATGGTATCGAGAAGATGGGGGGGGGGGGGGTATTTGTCTCAATATAAATCAGATAGTTGCTATCCTTCGCTTGAATGTGGAAACGATGGTAGACCCCCATATGTAAATTTGTATGAATATGTGTGTATGTGTATGTAAAGGTTTTGCAACAATGATTGTTCATATTTATTGATGTGCATCTCGTGAAAATTTTATTTTCTGCAGACAATACAGGGAATATATGGAGAATCTATTGGAATACCTAATATATTTTTTTCAGCGAACAGAACCCTTGCAAGATCTTGATAGAATATTCTCAAAGGTACTCGCACACTTCATATGACGTTTTTCATTCAAGAGTGGGTTGTAGTTTTAAAGTATAATTTTGGCCACTGTACTAAGTTAATGATCTATAGTGTGTGCACTAGTATGAAAGTGAATTATTTGCATTAAAAGGTCCATTAAAATGGCATTGCCTGGCCCTGTAAACAAGTGGTGGATGGCGGGTTCGTAGATTCAATCCCATTCCGGTGCATGATTTACTTGCCTATAACAAGCCTTTTTATACAATTATTAAGCTGTGGCAATTGGAGGTTGAAAGGCCTATGACTTAATTGGCTATATTAGAAATTAATAATGTAGAAGGCTTTTTAACTGCTATGTAAAATGAGTTGGGAGGCATTTTCTTGCAAAAGCCAATTTATCATGGTCCACTTTAGTGTTTTTTTCCTTGCTTCATCTTTTGAGTTCTATTTCTTGTTGGTTGATGGACTGTTGTATATTCATGCATACATGGAACGTGAACAAGATTTCATCAGAATGGTCATGGACCCTTTTCTTAGATATGGAAGCCCTTCTAATTGTGTTTTCTTTTTCCTTAAAAAATAATCTGTGAAAGGCTTGTGGTAGGTTGTGACTGAATTTGAAGAGCAATGGGCAAATAGAAAGGTACAAGGATGGGAGAATGACGGTCAAGAAAATGGACATGTTCCTGCTCAGCATACTATAATTGATCTTGATTATTACAGCACAGTTGAAGAGCTGGTGGAAGTTGGTCCTGAAAAGTTAAAGGAGGTAGGGGTCTGTGGATATATTGGTATTCTTGGCCTTTTTTTGTTGTTTAAATGTGTTTTTTTGTTCTTCATTTACAAACCTGTAGTTGCAGAGTCCTAATTCTAGAACATATGTTTAAGTTGCTTTGAAGATCCAAACTTTAGAATTTATCACCCCTTTTCTTGATATTATCTTTCTTCTTTTTCCTGTAATTGATAATGAAACATACAAAATGAAAGGACCCTCAGCCATGGTGCTGGAGGAGGGAGGGATTAATCATGATTACATGGGAAGTGGGAAATATACAGGGGAGACAACTTAAAGAAAATGGAACCAAACGGAAAAGCAAAATCTAAATTTCCGAGTTTTGACTCTTTTTTGACAAGTAGGTCCGTTTTTGTTAACTGACCACTGCCTTGTTGCCTGGCAGACATTGGCTGCGTTTGGACTAAAGACAGGTGGTACTGTTCAGCAGTGTGCTGAAAGGCTTTTCCTAACAAAGGTAATTGATCAGCTTTGGTACCTAAGATGTAAGGTGTAAGTCAGAAAATTTTTTGAAATGTGAATGAATGTTGTCTGTACTCCACTTTCCAAATTATTTCTTTAGTCAAATAAATATGTCATTTGTGTTATTGTTTAGTGATACTATTTTTTTCTGATGATAAGGAACCCTGGAGACCATGCAAACACATGTCCTATATCTTGTTTAGTGGTACTAATTAATTAATTAATTAAAGGTGATACTTTTTATTTTTTAATTTGGATCTGCTGGATAGGGAGAAAACTTGTTTTTTTTTTTTCTTTGGATTATTGTGAATGATAAACATGCTTTAAATTGGATTAGCAACAGTTGGATCTACTTGAGATCCTGTAATTATATGCTCTTTCTGTTTACTAATTTTTATTTAATATTATAGTCCTTTGGTTTCCAAACGCGTACCTTTTTTGTTCTCTCAACTATTGCCTTTTTAGTTCTGTAACCAATGGATTCAGAAATATTATTGAATTTAAAAGAAGTTAAGTTGTTAAGGAGTCTTTCTGTTATGAGACTTGATGATCAGGTTTGGCACATGATATAAATATCTCTTGGTCATTTTCTTCGTTAAAGCAAAAGTAGTGAGATTTCTCACCATTAACAGAAAAAGGGGGAGTAAGGGGTAGAAGATTGAATTACTCAAATAAATTCTGGAGGTCAAAATGTTAACATTGACACACTTTTAAAAGTTCTTTTTATTGTATAATGTGTCAAGGATTGTATAATGTTTCAAGGTATGCTAACTTACTTACAAAGTACTTTTCGTTTAAGAAATTTAGCTATTTCTACACATTGCATATGTTCTATGACTAGCTTTATGTACTGTTCAGCTCACATTTGTCTTGAAATTTTTATCTTTACCGCAGCACTTTAAGATGACATAGTTTCTCAATTACCTCATTTCTTTTGTGTAGCACACACCTCTTGAGCAGTTGGAAAGGAAACATTTTGCCAAAGGAACTCGTGCGTCCGAACAAAACCGGGCTGGTGCTGCTCCAGAACAAGATGACAATGCAAAAGAAATAGCCCTAATTGAGGCCAAAATGAAAAAACTGTGTATCTTATTGGACGAGGTTAGCCAATGTTTCATCCTTAGTTTCACCTTATGTATATATCCGTTGTATGCATTTGATGTTTTTAGAAAAGAAAATTTTTGGATGGGACATTTGAATATCGGTGCACAATTGCATATGTAAAAATGTTTTCAGCGACTGCTACATTTTTGAATTTTCTGTGACCTTGCACAGACGATTGCACGGACAAAAGACAATATCGTGAAGAAGCAGGCTTTGACATATGAGGAAATTGAAGCAGAACGTGAGGAGGTGAGTAAATAGACCTTTATTACAATCTTTCAAGTGTTTGCAGTATAAGTTGACATCCTTATTATTATGGGACTTTGTTAAAACCTTAAAGTTTCTCTTCTATATAATTTTCTTTTTTAAAGTGTCTGTTCTGTGGCATATTATTTCAACCATTCAACACATTTAACTTACCACGAGTATGTTGAGCAATTGTTAAACGCCCATTATGGGTGGCAAGTTTGAGGGTGCAGATGGTTAACCTGTCCATACCCTATACAATGTCAATTTTGAACTGCCACAAGGTGGTCCCAGCCTGTCACGCATCTCTTAGCTTTGTCTCTTGACTAGAAGTACCTAGTTAATGAAGACTAGTGAAATTGCTCAACGGCTGTTCTCTTGCATACGGCCCATATACTTGGGATATGCCTTGCATTTTTCGCAAAACTATTTATTAGTTATAAAAAAAAAAAAAAAAGAAGAGAAAGTGCTTAATGAGTGGTCCTCGCAAAATATTTAATTGGGGCATGCCTCAAGTAACATGAAAACTTGGAGTTTCAAATTCATCACAATTTGAGTGGCTCTCTCTTCAACACGTAATTTGGCGCTCAACTGGCCAGCCAGGCAAACACATAACCAACTATCACTTTGGAAGCTATGCATAATATAATTTGTTTTCTATTCCTCAAACCCACCCCCACTAACCTCAGGTAAACAAATAGGAGCGTTATATATTTTCATGGGGATTTTTTCCTGCACGATTATTTGTACCTACTTGTTGATTATACATGCAGTTTTTTTGTCTAATGCATGCGTTATTGCTTGATGTTTAATAGTCTTGCTCCCTATCTAAATTGGGGATTTATACCCCCATGCTTCATGCTGAAATATGCTTGGAGTTGGTTAGAGAATATTTTTGTTATAGCGTGGATCTTCTGGTTTGTGTTGGTTCTCACAATAGATAGTCACTTGGATTTGATTATTTGTGCAGGAGGAAACACAAGCTGATACTGAAAGTGATGATGAAGAACAGCAGATTTATAATCCCCTCAAGTTGCCAATGGGTTGGGATGGGAAGCCTATACCATATTGGCTGTATAAGCTTCATGGTCTTGGTCAGGTAGTTTCCCCATTTAATTTTAAGAGCCTTATCAGGCATTGGTGTCTGTTATGGGGACATCTTTTATGAGGTTCTTTGTGGCTCTCATGATTGTATTTTTTTTTCAATGCATCTCAGGAATTCAAGTGTGAGATATGTGGGAACTATAGTTACTGGGGCCGTAGGGCTTTTGAACGGCATTTCAAGGAATGGCGTCATCAGCATGGGATGCGCTGCCTTGGTATTCCAAACACCAAGAACTTCAATGAGATCACATCAATCGAGGCATGCTTTTGCATAAATTCTTTGTCCAATGGATTTCTCTCTGTATCACTTATTAGCATGAGTTGATGAGGTCAACAGTGTCAACTGTTTTTCTCTCACACTGGCATCCGTGTTACTCTGGTTGGGTTCTTGAACAATTGGACTAACAACACCCAGCTTAGACAAGGATAGCCAAAGTGATAGTGGGTTGTAAATTTGTTAATAATAATCCAAGTATAGTATATCATTGGCATCTCTGTGGAATTTTGGTTCATTTATTCTTGTTGTCCTGCCATAGATTAAAAAATCCTGAAAATGCCTGCGTCTTTGTGAACTGTTCTGGGTTTTTGAAATTGGTTTTAAATTTCACATCATAAAATTGGTTTTAAAACTAACTGAGCCCAACTTCAAAACACATATAGAAGTCTTACATGACTACTTGCTTATTGGTTCGTTATTATGCTGCATTCTGGCCAAAGAAAACAAGGACTACATACATACTGATATGTACGCTATCTGTCTTGTGGTAGATCAGGAACACGTGCTTATAATTCATGATGAACTGATGAGAGCATGTGAAAAGTCTTTTCTCTGTTTAGCGCTAATAATATTCTCTGTTTTTATCTTGATAATTCACCAGTATGTTCCAACATTTTAACGCAGGAAGCGAAAGATCTGTGGAAGAAAATACAAGAACGACAAGGAGTGAACAAGTGGCGCCCGGATCTTGAAGAGGAATACGAAGACAGAGAGGGTAATATCTACAATAAGAAGACATACAGTGATCTGCAGCGGCAGGGATTGATTTGAGAAGGGCAGTTATTTCGGAAAATTTTCATGCGTTTGGTGCTTTTGAAGGCGAAAGTGCTCTTCCCTTGGGATTTTACTGTATTTTTGAACTTCATGAAGGCGCCCCTTTCTCAGGGGTGAAAGCATTTGTTGGTATCAAAGCCTTTAGCGTTTAGACGAAACACATGAGCTCTTTATCCCTGCAATCTCCAGACCATTCAAAATGCTGGAGTATTATCATAACGTGTCCCGTGTTCACTCGTCAATGAGACAGGCCAGCCGGCAGGTTCTCTCCTTTCTGTGGAAGAGAAAGCGAGTCCAAGGTGAAGCAAGATGGCATAAGTGTGGAATTCCTCCCATCCAACCATTTACCGTACCCATAACTTATACAGTAATTTGTAATGTTTCAAATTTTAAATTTGAAGCAAGAGTGTTGTTTTATAGTATTGCTAATTGGAATTGCTACGTAAATTAAACAATCGCTGTGCTAACTAAATAATGCTTCTATTACAGTACTTTTTCTCCAAATAGATGTAATAGATAATTTTGGTTCTTTCTTTCCAAAGACATCCCTGCATGAGAAGGTGGGGAAAACAAAAGGTGGGCACTTAAGATTTGATAACGTTGTTGTACGTGAAAAACAGGAACTGGATTCTTGTCCCAATGAAGACATAGTGATATGAGAGCCAGTGAACAGAGATTAATGGGCATGGTGTAGTCGTCTTTGTTTCTTTCAAAATGCTGTTGATTTTATAGAAGTTTGAAGTTTGGATCTATACTGCAAGTTTTCTTGGTAGAGTTGAAGAGAGGTCCACACTCGGTGGCAATAAGCGAGTTGAAGACTAATAATGGTCGAGAACGAGAAGGACGCTTGCTGCCGACTGGCAACAGCAGCCAGCAGGAGAGAAGTTGGTATGAGCTTATCGCTGAAGGGGGGTCTTGATTTTGGTGTTTTATCAATTCAAAGACACTGTGGATTGGATGGTTGGGGTGCTTTTACTTTTCTTTTATGCTAGCCCACCCAACACAAAAATGTAGCTACCTTTCTTACCTACTACGGCTTACGAACAATATAATAATAATAATAATATTTATGGCATGTACGAATAATTTTAGTTTTTAAAAATTAATTTTATTAAACAGGAAAGTGATACGTAAGGAAGAGTGTGATTCCTCAACAATCGCCATAAAGTAATAAAAAACAATACAAAAGGGTGATACATGAGAAATGGATGAAGTTTATTTGAGACCATCATTACTTCTATTCTATTCTAGAATAGGATGTCGTCTTATAGAAAGACTGGAAATCTATTCTGAAAAAAAGGAAAAATAGAACTACCGCTGTCCAACGAATAACGTTTTTCGCTTATATTATAATTGGATTATATGATTTCTCTTGTGGAGGCTGTTCATCATACAATTTGTCATTATTTTTTGTCATTTGTCAAAGATATAAAAGAAATTAGAATACATCAGTGCACTTGGATTTAATGAGTTTATGTGGAACCCAGCAAGCACGTCAGGTCGAACAGATAAAGGGGGTATCCTGATCGCTTAGTTCCGCATTGCCTCTGTCGGGACTCGGGAGCACCCGATTACTCAGCGTTGCACCTTCATATTTCTTACTAGCGCGTCACCTTTTTATTGGACAGTCACTGAGACGTGGTCACTTCCAAGACTACAGTGAATCAACACCAAAACCCCCAAGGAATCTTCCGTCAAAATACCAAGGGTAATATAGTCATACACCCACCAAGTCCGCTCGGAATCTGGGCCTGAGACTCCCTTGGCCCTTAACTTCATATACAGTTCCACATTTATGCCCCTCCTCTCTCGGTGGCTCTCTCGTTCTTTACATTTGATTTCGATCCCAATCTCTTAACACCCCGGCGATCCCTTCGTACCGATGAATGGCCGTCCTGTTGCCCTACTTCCGTCCACTTGTTAGGGTTTTTGTTTTCTTATAGTGGCCGGGCGGTTCAACGTCAGAATGTTTCGAAATTAGGGTTCGGGTTTCTGATTGGAGTGCTCGATTTTGTTGAGAGGCTTCACGGCTGGGGTTCTGATGCCTAGTCTCATCGGCGAACAACCGTTCGGGTTCTCGAGACTAGGGTTTTGAATTTCGATCTGAGTGCCAAATTTTGCTGAAGAATTTGAAAATAGCTTTTCCGTTTTGGTTCGGGAGGCTCCTGTTCGGTTTTCTAGTTTGTTTGAAAGATGCCGAAGAGTTCGCGGCACAAATCGAGCAAACACAGTTCGAGGGAAGTGAGGGAGTACTCGGACTCGGAGAAAGATTCGAGCTTGAAGGATCGGAAGGGCAAAGAAGAGATTGGCGGTGGCTCTAGGGGTTCGAAGGAATCAGGCTCGAGTGAGAAGCGGAAAGTAGATTCTCTGAAGGATGCCAAGGACCTGTACGGGTCTGGGAATGGGGATTATTCTGAAGATCATGGCCCTTCAAAGCGAAGGAGGGAGCGGGCTGCCGACCGAGTTAGCGATCGGTGGAATGGCGGCGATGATGATCGGACTGAGGTTTCAAAGAAGTCCAAGGAGTCGAAGGCTATGGGTGAATCGAAGAGTAGTAGTAGCAGTAAGAGGAGAGAGGAGGGTGTGGGAGTGAATGGTGAGAGTGAGGAGGCAAGGAAGAGTAGTGGGAAGCACCGGGATTCGGGTCGAAAGGAGAGTAGGGAAGTTGGCTTTGAAAAAGAGAAGAAGAGTAAAGATGGGAAAAGTGAGAGGTCGGCCATTGATAACGAGGAACAGCGGGAGGCAAAGAAGGGGGTAGAAAAAACTGGTAAGGTAACTGGTTAGATTGTTGGTTAATATGATTTTCTGTGATTTGTAATCGCATTGTAACCTTACCCTTCTCTTGTTATGACTAAGGATGGATGTTAAAGTTTTAGAACATTAGGTCGTATCCAGCATACGAACTAGATACCGTTAGAACTTGAGGTTTTGTGAGTTATTAGGGAGGACCTTGAGGTTTTTGAGTGCTGATCTCAAGCATCATAAGTGGAAGAATATTTTCTTTTTGATCTAGTTTTACATCCCCAATTCCCCATTACTTTTTGAATTAACTTTGTGCCATTTCAGTGGCCGAGGGGCCTAAATACATTAGATTGCTTACTTATGTTTATATCTTAGTTATATCTCTAGATCTTCTAAAAAAATATTTTAGATATTTCTCATGTTTTCTTCTGATTGGAAAAAATGATACTAGTACATTGTGATGCGATAGTCTTACATATCCAGCAATTGTTATCATGTTTATTACAAGAAAACACTGCCAAGTGTGTTTCTGCTCCTTAACCTGAAGCAATTATTAGAATTAGAAGCATCATGATTACTAATTAGGAGCACCATTTTACGTAGTGCCTAAGATGCACTGTAGCTATGCTAAAGAAGGTAGCTATTGAACTTCAAAATCTAAATTGTTAGTTTATTTATTATGCTAGTCCAATTCATGGGATTGTGTAATGAACACCACAAGTTATTATGCTAGTCCAGTTCTCGAGCCTATCAGAGTTTTCTCTGCAGAATGTGTGGGATTTGGAGAGAATGGGAGTTAGATTAACCAAACCAAGTGAAGTGTTATGCCTTTTTTTTTTTCCTGGATTTTCTCAAGATAATCATGGGTTTCAGCTTATTTTACACGAGTTCTGATTAATTTTGTGGAATAATGTTTCAGGATTAGTAGTTAAAGGTGGTTTATTAGTAGTCAAGAGAATTAAATATTGGGAACAAGGTATCTTTCCTGAGATACAGATGATACATGCATGTTTTTACACTTGAATTAAAAAAAAAAAAGAATGTTAAAACTTATTGCATACAAATTAATGTTATACCATTTGTATGTCCACAATTATGTCCAGATCCTATGAGAAGATATTCATTTTTCTGAACTTAGTTTTAATGCCAACTTAATTGGATTGACTATTTGAATAATTTTTTCCATCTTTTACTTTCTAGGTCAACATACTTTGTTAAGTCTTTTGTAATGATGTCTTTTTGTGTCGCCACCCGCACCGTTTTGGGCATTCCTCTGCATTCTTTGGTACCTCGGATTTTACCACAGTAACACTAGAACTAGCAACTGTGTTGTAATACCATTTTGGGTGTTCCCTGGGAGATAGTTATAACAATCATAGATGGATCTTCCCTTTTTTTTTTTTTTTTTTTTGTTTCTAGTGTGATGTAGGTATTTCCTTTGTATATGTATAGTGTCATAGGTATTCTTGGGGATTTTGCATATGTCTCAGAAATAAATTCTTAGCTCCTAGCCTTTTCTATTCCTAGTTTGTATTTAGGTGTTTTTTCTTGTATACTTCCTGTGTACTTAGGCTATGCCTATTTACTTGTTAATATAATTCTCTTATTACTTATATAAAAAAAAAAAATCTTAGCAACCCCTAAGGGTTGGCTCAAGTGGTAAAGGCCTTGGGCTTGGGGGTATACTCCCCCTAGGTCTAAGGTTCAAATCCCCTTGGGTGCAAACAATCTCTAGGGGCCATCAGACTAGATGATTTTTCTCTTGAATTACCCAATGTGCACTTGTGAGAAACTCCTTGCCGAGGGCCTGTGTACCCTCAAGATTAGTCAGGACGCTGCTCCCGGACACTCGGTGCCAATCAGAAATAAAAATAAAAAATTCTTAGCTTTTTGTTAATTGTGATTTGTTGAGTCAGGTTTTATTTTTCCAGATATTATTATGAAGTAATGTGCTTGGTTTGAGTTTGGGGTGTGATTGCTCGCATGATATGACTTCAATGTTCAGCATTCTGTTTGTATATTCCTGATTTTTAATGCACTGCCCACCTAACTTATCTTTTCTGTAATTATACCGATAAAAAAATTATCTTTCCTGTAATTATCTTTCCTGTAATTATGATAATGTCTCCTGTGTTCACTAATAACATTTCTCTATTTTAGTATTAATCTATTTTCTAGAACATCCTTCTTTTCATGTGTTTGGTGCCCATCTAATGTGGACATACTGAAAGCAGGCTGATGATTTCTTTTTTTTTTTTTAGATGAATAAAATTTTTATTGAGACAAGTAACAAGGCAAAGCCAAGTACCCATGAAGTATACAAAAACTGAACCTATTACATGTCAGGAACTAGAAAAAGAAACAAGAAAATCATGGACACTAGTTCTATTAAATACAATAGCTGAAGCCCACTGAAATAAGGAATTAAAGAAAAAACATCTATTCCAAACAGCGGCTATTTGCACATTACCCCTTAAACCTCTCCAGCAAGTAAAAAGGTCTACCACCCACCTTGGCATCACCCAGGCCATACCACACCTATTGAACACTTCATAACATTACAAACTGGTCACATCACAGTGATTGCATAGCTTTTCTTGGATTAACTATTGCCAAATCATGCCTTGAGGAGAACACAAAAATAATTGCATATACATCTGCTTGGTATGATTACTCTTTATGTTTTTTTTTTAAATCACAAACTCCTTGATTACCCTTACATCCTAAGTAGTATTCAGGGTGAAATTCATGCTTGATCATAGTTTGCGGTTGCTTGTTAAAAAGCTTCGTCTTACTCATAAAAAAATAATCTGTGGTTGCTCATCATGGCATGACAACTCCTTTTCCAGTTTTTTGAAGATATAATGGTGGTTGAGCCATTATATAATATTTTAGTAATAGTCCTCTCAATAAAATAAAAAAAGAAGAAACATTCACTATTGTAACTTTTCAACTGCCTAGGAGTCTCAGATAAGTATTAAGCTTGAGTGAGCCATACGAGGAAATAGCATTTTATAATTGTATGCACTGCAATTATACCTTATGAAAGACATGTATCGCATAGGAGTGTGGAGAACTGATGTATCCGTAATCTTTGGTAAATTTTCTATCGGTTTTTGCTCTTGATTTTTCTTGATAAGAAAGGAAAGTTGACGTGGAGTACAATATATTATTTTTGAACGACCTTGAATATGGTGTTAGTCAGTTTTCACAAGTAATTGTGCTATTGAACTTTTTTTTTTTTAATTAGGTGCTTCTCTTGTATACAGCCTGTGTGCAGGGGCTTTGCCTTTTATGTCATTTAATAAAAAATTTTATTAACCATACAAAAGTTGTGCTAATGAAGAGCTGAGTCGTCGATATTACATAATTAAACTTTGTTTTGGGAAGAAAGTGTTTTATTAATAAAATTAGTATGTAAATGTGTTATATAACAAATGCTGTAAACTCATAGTGGCTTAATTCATGAATTGAGTCAACTGGGTGCTTTTATGCATTCATTTTTCTTATGATAACTTGATTGATCAACAAAGAATCTTCTTAATTTCAAGTTCAACTTAAACAAGTATTAGTCTGACTTGTGACCTAGTACCCTGCCTCTTTTATTGTTATTTCCCTTATTTTTTCAGTGGACTTCACACGTTTTATTAATGAGATATGACTTATTTAAGAAAACCATAAATGAGATATGAAGACTGTGTTATGAACTTTTATATGAAAACCATGTAGATGATCCAAACTTCTCTGGTTGGAACTCCAATTAACATCTTCAGTTCTACCTGCTTGTAGATTTGAATGCCCAGGATGAGCTGCGAAGTACTGATGAAAACCAGCTTGAGAGACGAATGAGGAAAAGAAGAGATGGTTCTGGTGATTGGGAAAGGCATCAAGATGACATTCGAGAGATTAATGATAGACGATTATCATCTAGGGATGATATTGGCAAGGATGGACGACAGAAGGATGAAAAGCGCAAGGATGAGAGGTGTAAAGACAAGTATCGGAATGACATGGATAGGGATAACAAGCACCGTGATGAGAAGAAAAGTGATGAGCACCCTGCCAAAGATCATACTAGCATCAAATCTGATGATAAGCATGCAAAGGTTGAAAAGGATGCTGCAGAAATACGACATAAGAGAATCAAGGACAGTGACCGTGATCGAGAGCGTGATAAGGATTGTGTCCGGGAGCGAGACCGGGATCGTGAGCTAGAGGTTAGCCGAGATCGTGATCGTTGCCATGACCATGAACGTGATGGAGACCGTGGGCGTGATCGCAACTGTGATCGTGACCGTGATAGTGAGCGTGACCATGACCTAGATTGGGAACGTGATCGGGATCGTGACCGTGGTAGGGATCGTAGTCGTGATTGTGGGCGTGAGCATAACCATGACTATGATCGCGACCGAGAGCGAGACCAGGACCGTGACCGAGATCGGCATCGTGACCGTGATGGTTCCCATCTTGATGACCAGAGTGCTAGATACAAAGATGGCAGGGGTAAGAAAAGATCACCGGATGATCGTGATGATTCTAATGATAATAAGACCAGACTTGTCAAAGCTCACTATCCTGACATGGAAAATAAATCTTTCATTGGTGGTAAAGTTGAATCAGATGCTGATAGGGGGAGATCTCAATCACGCCAACCTCATGTTGACACTACTATTAGTAGCAACAGACTGAGAACTTCGCCCAGCTCCAGTGTTGGTGCAGACGAGTACAGGTAGTTGTCTTACTTCCACTCCATTTGGTTGGGAATCTGGTTGGAGTTAGCATATTTGTTTATGTAAATTATCTTTTGAATTGTCTTTGCTCTGTTAATTTTTATGGTGATTTTCTAGGTATGCTTGTGTTAGTATTTATCACTATGAGGCTATTCGGGTTTATTATATTTGAAACAGGTTCTTGTACTATGTTAAAACTGTCTCAGGCAAGCCTGCTTAGAATTGCACTGTGGCAAACTCTTTGGTGACATAAGTTTTGTGTCACATGAAATATACTTGTTGGTCCATGTTTATGGTTGTTCATTTGTTGCCCTAGGAAACCATCTTTAGTTGTATACTAGTTAAAATTATTTTGATTGTGGGTCCATGGTTAAGAATGGTGATATTATGTGTACATTGCTGTGTTGATCTTGTTGAGAAAATAGTACTATGAGTGATTGTTTTGTAACCAACATTTATGTCTCATTTGAGATGAAATATATGGAACTTGAAATCACATGAAATTTTTTTAAAGGTCAATAGAATTTTATTGGTTTGTGATTTGACCCATATATATTCTTTTGAAGCATGTTGAATTCATAGTAAATTTGAATTACTTTTATTTCTTTGTGTTTCAGGCATTTAAACCCAGAAGATATTAAGTACAGGGATAATAAGTCTGAACAGAGGCCCAGAGCAATTTCTTTGAGAGAGGTAAGTGTTTTATCTGGAGTGCCAGAAAAAGGTACCAAGTACAGATCCACGGAGAATTCCATCAAAATGGATGACATCCATTTAGGGGATATGTCTACTGAAAGGTCTTCAAGTTCCAAGGCATCACCTAAGGGCTTTGTTGAAAGATCTCCTTCATCTACAAGTATTGACCGAAAATATATGAATAGAACTGGTGTTAGACGAAGTCTTGATATTGAAGAAACAGGGCGGAGGAGCGTTGCTTCTATTGATGCAAGAGATTTCTCTACTACTGAGGACAGACTGTATCGTGACCTTCCATCAGAAAAGCCTCTTTTGGATGATTCCCCTCGGGCAGATTCACCTTATTACAACAGAACTGGTCAGAGCAATGTGTCTTCTTTGATTCCCCTACCATCTGCATTTAGAGCTGGAGGTGACAGCCCTTCTTTTGTGGGTTCATTTGAAGAAGATGGTAGACTGAACTCCACTGCTCGTTATAAGAGGGGTAGTGATTCCAGTTTGGCAAGAGGACATGGAAACGTGTGGAGAGGTGTCCCAGGTTGGTCTTCACCTGTACCAAATGGCTTCATTCCTTTCCAACATGGACCTCCTCATGGAGGTTTTCAGGCAATGATCCCACAGTTTCCGTCACAACCTTTGTTTGGAGTTAGACCTGCTGTGGAAATTAACCACTCTGGGATTCATTATCATATCCCTGAAGCTGACAGGTTTTCCAGTCACTTGCGCCCAGTTGGCTGGCAGACTATGATGGATGGTTCAGGCCCTCCTCCTCACTTGCATGCATGGGATGGAAGTAATGGTTCAGGCCCTCCTCACATATATGGGGGTGCTGAATGGGACCAGAAAAGGAATTCGATGAATGGTAGGGGGTGGGAATCTAATATGGACTCGTGGAAAGGACATGATGGTGATATGAAAAGGGACTTGTCTTCCCCATCCCATAAAGGGGATCATCCAGTGCAGGTCCCTGTAGATGATACTCTGGCTGTGAGGGCAGGTCAGAGGTATCATAATGAAGAGAACCATCAGGAGGTTTTGGCAAAAACCACTGAAATAAGTTTCACAGGCACTTCTCCACCACAAGAGACTTCTGAGGTTCTGCCTAAACCTGGCCATGGGAATGCAGCTGATCATTCTAAATTTTTAAGCGATGATCTTTCTCATTTCAGCCGCTTTTATCTTTCTAAGCTTGATATCTCAGCAGAATTTGCACATCCTGAGTTATATAGTCGGTGTATAAGCTTACTGGATATTGAACAAAGCACAGCTATGGATGAGGACACCACTATGGATGTATATGTGGAGGTAGAGAATCTTGACAGAAGTCTGTTACTTGCTTTGCTTTGGAAAATTTCTAGACTTATTGATAACTGTTGCATCAATTCTTTTATGATGTGACAGGATGGAGGAAGAGCAGGTCTTAAATACTTTAATAACTTATCGAGTCATTCGCTTTTTCCTGCCATAAAAGATTCTGTTCTTCAGGTAAATTTTATGATGGATGTACATAGTAAAAAGTTGCTACTCCTGGATATTTATTTTTAGGTTGTTTTAGTCGTCACTTGTAATGGTTTGCATAGTAGCGTGTCTGTGGGCTACAACTGGTGGTGGTCAGGATGCACGCTTCTAATTAGAGGCTATTAAAGTCTTCTATTACTGGAACAGAAATCTTTACTTTAAAGCTAAATAATACCTTTAGTTGCCTAGTATTTACGTATGATAGTTGCAAACTAATCATATCTGTTTTCTCTTGTTGGACAAAGAATATTTGCCCAAATTTTATATACAAGACTAAATGTATGTATGGGTATTGATTATAGATTCTAGTTAGTTGACATGCTTTCTGACTTGCAGAGAGCCATGAACCTCTACAAGAAGCAGAGGGTGGAAGTAGTGGGATTACTGTCAATTAGAAGGGGAACATTAGGCATTATTTCGGCATCAAACCAGGAGACAGTAGAAGAGCAAGCCCTTGTCTGTGAGGTGGTGGAAGCAGAGGAGCCAGTCCCTACTATGGACGTTAAAGTGCCAAGTGCGCACATATCAACTGTAGATCAGAATAAAGTGGAAGCTGTTTCAACTAATGTCTTGCAGGAAACTGTGGAGTCAGTTTCATCCCCCGCTCCGGGGGTGCAGAATTGCATTGGTACCCCTCAGATGGAAGCACGAGGCCAGGCTAGTGGTGGTGAGAACCCAGGAGAACCACTGCCAGTTTCCAGCAGTGAGAACAAGGTCAGCATGCCTCCCAAAGAGATGAATTTGGACGTTGCAGATGGGGCTTGTCTTCTGACACGGGAAAATGATACACAGTCGACCACCAATTTCCCCATGGATGGTGAGAACATCAACTGGGTTGGCAAGACCACCAATGGCAGTAGCTCTTCCTATTGTGCAGAGGAAGGGCTTTTGAGTGATGCCATAAATGGGCCTAAATGTTTTCCGGTTGGTTCTCCAAGGGCTTGTGAGGCTTTGATGCCTGGGTCAAATGAGTCTGAGTCGGTAATTTTAAGTCGGATACATCGTTCTCCTGAAAGTACACATTGAGACAATTTCTATAACTCTGCTTTCTTTATTGCATTTTTGGTTTAAGGTATTTTTGTCGCTTCTCTTCAGTAAGGAAATTAGAACAAAATGAAAAAAGAAAAAAAGAAAAGAAAAAAGAAAAAAGGGAAATCTCCTCTTTTGGTCCCGTGACAGGGGGGTGGTCAAGCTCCACATCATTTTGTGCGTTTATGCCAGATTGTTGTGTGCTGTGGTCCTCCTCCATTGAAGCCCATTCTTGAGAAGGTCAGGTATCTGTGTTCTCCTTTCTTTGCTTTTTTAAGTTTTAGGTCGAAAGGGTTAGTGGTATACACGAACACTCTCACAACATGCCTGCATTTAGGTTGGACAACAACTACCATTTATATTTTCTTATTGTTTTTTTTTAGAATGCGCACACTCACGCAAGCGTGCATGCTCGATGCACGTACCTGCACTTTGAACAATGACCAAAGTAAATACATTCCCCCATTTGTGGCTGGTCCATCGTTGGTTTCTAAATTTCAATATGATATGCATTAAAAAAAAAAAAAACTGGATGGTACATTGGGCAAGCTCCTTTTTATGCCAATTGGTCTATAAAAGGGGCATACAGTCCATTTTCTTTATCACAATAGACGGATGAGTCAATATCAGACATTTAAAATGTTCCATTCTCTAGAGCCACATATTTATCTCCCTCTTTTATTCGAGAGAGAAACGGCAAGTCTTTTGGACAAAAGAAAAATCCGAAAATAAAAAACATATCAGAGTATTTTTGTAGAAAAAAAATTATGAGATAGATTACTGCAACTCTGATATTCACATATATCCTAGTAAAGAAAACTCTGTACTTCACCTTAAAAATGAAAAATGTGTTATATGTATAGTTAAAATTATTAAATGGGAAATATGCTCCCGTTATTGCTACCCGTTTTCTTTTTTTTCGTTTTTTTTCTTTTCTTCCCTCCCCCGTGCTGCTGACCCCTAAAGGAAATGAAATTGAGGTTTGAAATATGGTTTCTTTCTAATAATGAACGGCCATCGACGATGTCTAATACAATTAATGGAAATTATCTTTTGGGAGGGGTAGAGGAGGGTGGGTTCCTATTTTAGTCTCCGCTGTATTCCAACCTTTCCCATCATCCAAAACTGACCATTGGGGGAGAAACTGAAGGTATTTAGTATTACAAATAGAAAGAACTACAGCAAACCCAGAAATTCGATATCCGACGCACTAGCACTACAAATAGAAAGAACTACAGCAAAAAAGAAGCTGCATTACGGTCACCAGTTCCAGCCCTTGATTTGAACCGGAAGGAAAGGATATACAATGTGACAGAAGCCCATTTGCAGAGACCAGCTCTGGTCTCTGACTTGAATCAGAAAGCTAGAACTTTCAATGGAAAGGGAGCTGCTTTGCAAACTTCTGCACCAATATTTGATATGAACCAGAAGGAAAGGATCTTTAGCGGAAAAGATGCCACCAAGCGACAGATGACTCAGGTTTTTTACTTGAACCAGATTTCGGTATTATTTTCTAACCTGTGTGAAGCATGAGCTTTTCAGTTCTTCCATTTGCTCTTTTCGTTTTTCAATGAGCCAATGTTCTCATTGATTTTTCTGTTTGCAGACAGAGGATGAACTACCGATTGATTCTGAGCCATCAAGGAAAAGCTTACTTAGAGCACTCTCATTGGAATAGCTAAATTAAAGTATATTTTTGATGAATATAAGATGAATTTAACTTTTAACTATTCCATTTATATAAATCTCTACATTGGAATAGCTATTTTTTCATTATATGATAATAAAATAATATAAGATGAATTTAATTTTGACTATTAACATCAAATCTCCAAATTGAATTATCTATTTATTCATTATATAGTAACGAGTAATTAATAATTTTAAAAATTTTTTATAGTAATTAGGGGTGGAAGTGATGAGCAGCACAATGATATGAAGCTATCAATTTGTAGGAAGTGGCAGCACGGGTGAGAGAGAGAGAGAAAAAAAGAAGTAAAGGCCATTTACATGTCAAGCGGGTAGCAATAACGGGAGCCCAAAACGGGCTCCCTAGCATTTTTCTTATTAAATTACAGTACGTTTCTTTATTGAGTTATAATTGCCCTCAATAGATTTCACGTCTCTTTCTTATCGGTTAGAACTATCATTTGAGGAAGATTATTGTCGAGAGGTGTCTCGTGTTAATGGGTCATGTCGACTTATATATTATATTATATAGATTAATCCGAACACAATTAAGTTTATTGTATCAAAATCTTAAATCCTAACATGATCCATTAACATAACGGATTGACACAATACGACCTGTTAGTGAATACTATGAAATATGTTAACACGACTCGACCCGTTTATGTAAATTTGTGGAATAGATCTGAAATTAACTCGTTTGACCTAATTAAGTTTAGCATAATATTATATAAATGTTAAAATTAAAATATCTGTAAAAAATATAAAACTAACTACAAGTCTAAAATTACATTCCAAACAATAAAAATATCAAAATTAAAATTCCAACAATTTTACTTTTAGGTATAAAGGTATAATTGTAACTTTAACTTTCTTAAAGAGTCATAACGGGTCAAAATGAAGTGACTTGTTCTCAACCCATTAAGTAATAGTCTTAAAGGTTCAACCTGTTTTGACCCAAACTTGTTGAGAAAGATTTTCTTAAATGATGAAGAAAATTTACACAACTTGGCCTTGATTGTTTTTGTAGATGAGATGAAATGAATTGAGATTAAAATTAAAAGTTGAATAAAATATTATTAAAATATATTTTTTTAATATTATTTTTATTTTAAAATTTGAAAAAATTAAATTATTTATTTTATTTTATATGAAAATTTTAAAAATTGTAATGATTAGATGATATGAGATGAGTTGAGAGGAGTTGTAAAAACAAATTAGCCTAAATCCAAATCCACTATTATCGTATCGTCTTCATATTGAATTAATGAATTATGTCACATATTGCCATCCCAAAATTTATTTACATAAAAGACTTCGTGAGATGGAGATGGCATTTGAGGGAAGAAGCCATTACCAAAAAAACAAGTAAATGAATTTACACAAAAGCCGAAGGGAATTAAAGCTTTTTATTAAGCTTTAAAGATTGTCAAGAGAAAATAAAATTAAAGAAAAATACATAAATGGCATTTTTCTCTTTTCTTTCCTCAACAAAAATGAAAATTTCAAATTTTGTATGAGTGTGAGATCCCACTAGAGAGGGAATGGGTTAGCGTTCCTTGCGGAGAAACAATGGGGCATGCAGTGTGTATCATCCTAATTCATGAATTTCCGGCAGTTTGGAGCTTTACATAAACAAGGGACTTTAAATTCATCAGGCTCATCAGGATCAAACAAGTAGTCATACCTGCAATATGCAAAATCAATGATAGCAAAGTAAGCCCGAGTAGAGAAACAGAGGGAGTAAAAAAAAGCAAGTGAGTTGGTAGAGTGTTTACGTCAGCTCGTCACCAGCAGATACGTTAGTCTTAGCAATAAGTACAATCCGGCTTTCATCATCACCCACACTCATGATTCTCGCATAGCAATTGGGCATACACTGGATGATTAACAAAATTAATGACATCAATAACTGTATCATTAGGTGAAGAAATGAAAACAAACATGAATTCATATCCCTTCTATATTCCATCACATGATGGAAGGCTGCCTACACGATGAAGATCAGGGTGTCAAGCAATTTATTTCAGGTTGATGAGGAAATGAGAAAGAACTGCAAGAGAAAGCAGCAGCATCTTAGAGCGATAAATTATTTCCTTCAATCACAACTCACCGAATGGTTGATAAGGCGTGCAATGTTTCCTTTCTCCGTGGCATCCACCACAACCTCTTCGCTGATCTTAAAGAGCTGCAAGATTATGTATCAGAAAAGTTTATGCATGAAGCAATATATATCTATATATATATATATATGTGAATATATATGTATAACAGAAGCAATATATTCTTTAACCACTCACATAGCAGTCCTTGCCTTCAAATCTGTAGCGTGCCTCCCTTAGATCTGCAACACTACGCCTAACTTGTTCACCACGATATTCAAGAACCTACAGCACGCACATGTTACTCCCTCAGTATTAATAAAATATTTTTTACTTGTAAAAAAAAAAAATAATAACTTGCAGACAAACACGTACAAGTTACTCCATATGAAACATTGATTGAATTTCAATACACGAGAGCCAAAGAAACTGTAGAATCCTCAAGCATGGAGTAACAACAGGGAAGAAATAAAAGGAAAAGTCAAAAGTTCAGGCTTTTTTTACATACAGAAATCACACATTAAAAACCCTGAGAGGTATGCACAGGATAGACACAGAGACATAAGATATTTCGAATGTGTACTTGAATGCACATATCCTTCAAGAATCAATGTTCATTAGAACGTTCCATTGTGTTTTAATTTTTATTGGAAATAAACAGAGGAAAATTGCATTTAGAATAAGTTAATAACGTTTATCAGCCTTTTAAACGGCTGTGATTCGATATGAGCAAGGTCATCGTATAATTTCACATTATGAGAATGTGGTTGAAAATATCTTAGTAATAAGTGAACAGTTTCAGCAGTGGCCTGTTTTTCGGGCCATCCATTTCTTATAATAAGGAAAACACAAGGGAGCCATTTCAGTATCACAAGAATTATTTTTTATAGGTATTCAGTATCACATTCAGATACCCTCAAAAGTAATCGGTCAAAAATCATGCTCAACTACATAATTTCTGTATACGCAAAATCTTAAAGAGGAAGAATAAAAAACATGCTTTTGCTATCTTATATATATATATATATTCTAGCTTTAACCAACATACCATTTCTCCTTCTTGAATGTGTCTACGTGCAAAGAGGCCCCATCCATGTATACCAGATCTACCAAAGCAAACCCTATCATTTTCGGTTCTCTGCTATCATACATGTACCCCAAAAATAGTCAGGAAGCCAACACAGAAAGTAGATTAGTATACAATTGGAAGGATGGAAATTTGCCTGTAAGTGGTTGAGTCGTTCCCTGAAAGAAGAAAAGGTTTTAGGCTCGTCTAGTACCTGCTAAGGGGAAAAAAGAAGCATCATGTCACCTCTAGATTGATTTCTAGTAAATCCAAGAAAATCACGAAGGACAAAACTATAAAGTTGCATTTAATCTAGAAAAGATAAGAAAATTACTCTGAAGGTGTTCAAACTTTGTATCGCTCGTGAAGGATGATGACAGGGACCCATCGCTTTGTGGGCAATGGCTTCATCCTCTACTCTCTAGCGAGGATTGGAAAAAAAAAAGTGAGAAAATAGCAAGGTTAATGTTGTCTCCAGAAATTGGAAAACTTATAAAATCCCAAACATGTATAAACAACAGGAAAACTGGAACCAACCAGGTGTTTATGTTTAAAGCATGCCAAAAATTCAATTAACTTAGCCAGAAGATATTAACAAGTCTAGCACTTAACCACTTTCCGCTATATAAATTTGCAACCCATTTTAGTGACTGCAAGTCCGTTTAGCCCAACACTGCATTTAGGACTATTTCTGACACAGGCAGCACCTCTCCAAGAAACCCCAAGGAAAAAACTCTACGGAAAATTATATAGGATATGAAGATAAATAAATAATTATAGGACAAAGCACCTTCTTGTTATTGTTCAATCTTTTAAAGATCCGGCACCTAGCAGCTGAGAAAGGCTCTAGTTCAGCAGTTTCTTCTGTGGGTATCTCTTCGATCTTTTTTCTGTTAGATGAAATTAACCTTGACCCAGCCTTCTTCTTATTTTGGAGAAGGCTTTTGGCAGAAAATACCCCAAGAGGAGTTTGGATAATCAAAACAGTATCCGGATTTGGAGCCCTGCAATGAAGTTGAAACAATAAAGACAAGGCTAAAACTGTTGACAGCACAGGTGTAATTGCTTGTAAAGGATGATAACAGCGTAATCCAAATCCACGTATTAAGCAGAAGTGAGGGAGAAAGAAGAAAGAGAAAAAGACAAATATAGAAATGAAGATCCTATACCTGTGGTAAGCACAATAAGAAACCATCTTCGTGATCTGTCTACCATTCTTCTCCAAGCTATGCAACTGAAATTTACAAGGGAGAAATGCAATCTTATATCAGCAGAATAATCATAAATCTAATCCAAAGAAAAGCAAGTTATCAAGAGCCATTTAAAAAACTATATGAAAGAATGCAAAAGGCCAAAAACACAAGTTGGTTTTGATAGAGTTGGATGAAGTATCTTGTAGCCAGATGGTTTGAGGACTGGAGGCAGTATATTATTTCCTTGGCAGGGGCTCATCAGCATATCAATGCAAGCTATTTTTTTTTTATCGGTAAACAAAATCTTATCGATTATAAGAATAGGCAAGAGCTGAAGTATACGTGACATATATCAAGGCAAACTATTTTACAGGCACATCAGCATTTTAGACATCTCACAATCAATCTCACATTTTAGACATCTCGCAATCAATCTGAGCTCCTTTGTGTAGTTATCATGTGAAGTTGACTAAATTTCGAATATTCACATGCAATTGCCCCAAACTATGCCATTACAACTCAACTGAGAAGCTTTTAAGAAGTAAGCATAGAATTTATCCTAGAAGACAATGCACAAGAATAATAATTACAAGCAGCAGATGAGAATCATGATGCAAATATCCTTCAATTTCCATAAATTTAATTTGAAACAAGGTTCCCAGCACATAACACTACTAAACTTCAGGAACTTTTTTTTTCACTTTTTATATAAATGATGTATGCCCTCTAAGATACAGATTGTTTTTAGAAATACTTATTCAAACATACCTCCATGCGATACCCTGCTCTTGATGCACACATGGCATGGAAATAAGTGGAACACTTGCAACATTGTGTGCACGAACCATGAATTTGCTTGCAAATTACACAAATCTGAATTTCAAGAAAACGGGATGCAATCAGATTGATATGCTTAATATTTTCAATACCAGAACCAACCGACTCATTAAAATCAGAACGCATTCATTAAGACCAAATGAGATAACTAAACAGGACTCAAATCACTCAACAATTTACCCAAGTCACAGAAAACACTCTTCACCTTGATGATATTGAATGAATCATTTATCATTATTTTCAATGTACCAAAAAAAAAAAAAAAAGAAAGAAAAAACTATGGATCAGGACATTAATGGGCCACATTAAAATATCATTACAAGATTCAAGCAACAAATATTCAGACTTTTCAATATGACTTTCATCCTAAACAATGAGATATAAAATTAAATAGAGGAATTAAGCTGGTAATGAAGAAGCCGCAAGTAGATCGTATTTTCCACCTTCACAAATGAATTAGATGGTATGCTCAAGATCCCAAGAGCTGGCTCCATCGTTTCATCACTGGCAAAAGAAACTTCAGGTCGAAACCAAGCACATGTGACATGAACCCACAATGTGTCGACATCAGTTGGCTTTAGAGCACCTCCTGAGGGGCCCAAAAAACATAATCAGAATAAAATTAAGATATCAATACAGGTCGAAACCAACTTCACAAATGCTTGATGAATAATGGCAAGAGAAATCAGGACAGGACTCGGGAGTTAAAAAACCATCTTTAGGTGAGAAAAACCTGCCATCATAAATGTGACTACATTTCTTAAGTAACGTAAACATTAATAACTGGGTAAACACAAAAAAGCATGAAAGGCAGGTTCTGCATATAGAAAATGGAAGAATTTGGCTCAATATTTTGCAGAACATACCAAAACGAAAAAGAAAAATAAGAATATAATAATTATGATAATAATAATAACAAAAATAATAATAACAATAATAATAATAAACAGAAATTTTCTAGCTTGATATCAAGATAATGCAAAGAACTTTAAATAGCCAAAATGACCAACTCAAAACTCATGAAAGTTAATCCTATGCAAATGAACATGCCTTTTACAGGGCAAAGGCAGCACTCCCTCTTGACTTCAGGTGTTTCACATGCTTTGCAAACCCATGAAGTCAAATCCCTAACATTTCTGGCTCCATAGCACTCTTGATGAACAGCTATTTGACATCTGAAACAAACAATGAATCAACAATGAGATTCATGTAACAGCAGGACATACATCTGCAGTAAAATCTCGAATAAAGAGTGTCTTGCTTTATGATTCCTTTTGAAGAAAAACGAGAAAACAATTCTCATCTTTGGTTAGCAGGCATAATTGGACTGACCGATAATGAAAGGGAGAAAACAGACTAACTTGCATAAATGTGACTGAGAGCAGAATTTCAGTGCATATGAAATATTTCATGGGTTCAACCAAAAAGATATACCTCTTCTACTCAGGGCAAGGGCAAAAAAAGGGAGATATAATGTTATAGAAGGTCCTAGGCAAATATGGTCATTCTGTGGGTAGTTAAATTTGGAAGTAAATCCATCCGGTCTTGTGTGGACCTCCATCATAGAAAGTGTTCATTCCTTCTCTTTTCCTTTTTTGATAGAATTGTTTTTATATTCTAGATTATGGATCGAAAGTCTTAAGGAGTTGCCTTTAGTGCATTTCCTTTGTAGTGCAGCATTATCCTCTTGTTAACAGAATGACTTCTAATGAATGAGCCCGACACAAAAAAGTCTCAGTTCACGAATTAAATATAAAGAGTCACCATCCGGTGCTAGTGCCCCCACTTTTTTTCTTTTGGGAGGAGCTCTCTTGGATAAAATCCAACTCCTCGGCATTTTTTTGTATTACACAGCTACTCTCAAGACTCAAAAATATACACTAGTTCTTGGTATTCTGAAACTTTATTGCTCTCCAGATAATGGTCTCTCTATTTACAAATTAAGAATTCTTTAACGAACTTCATAAAAAACAAGACAGAATAGGAGTTTTGGTTAAATAGAAAAACAAGAAAATGTCCAAATAAAGGATCCAAAGTCGCTTGATGTAATATACCGTGCATTTCTCTGGTGTATTTAAGTGCCTGTTTAGAATTATTACGATTTAATGATTAATTATAATGCACATAAAATAAGACATATTGACTTCACCGGTTGCAGATGATAATTTTGTTGTAGTCCCAATCTTCTACCCATCTACATACAGCACATCGCTCTGATGTCCACTTAGCATAAACAGGTTCATACTTCTCTGCAAAGAAAATTTGAGAATGCCATTAGTACAATTATCAGTGGAAGAAATTCAGTTGGTGCAACTCTTTGAAGTGTGAAATTCTGTTGGAGGAACGTAAATACCTTGCAAAAATGTAAGCAACTTCTGCTTTCGTTCTTTTATGGAAGGTTTTTTAGGAGGTCTTACAGAGACAAGGGCATTTTCATGATAATCTGCTAACTGCAGCATCTGCAGAGTATAACAAGAAGGTATTAGAAATTAGAATACATATGAATATATTGAGGTCCATAAATTTATAAGGGAAGTGTACACAAGCATTGTTCTTATCATAGAAGATGGCTCAGTAGAATAAAGTGAATAAAAGAAATGGATGATATGTTCTACGCAAAGGTTCCAAAATCCATAACATATATTAAACTACAAAACTGAAAAGTGCAGCATGAAGCCCCTTGAAACTCACTACGGAACACCAAATTAGCAACACTACAGGAGGGGAGAGAGAGAGAGAGAGAGAGAGAGAGAGAGAGAGTAGATAATATATTACAATAATGGGTTATAAACTTTCCAGAAGATGATTGAGGGCCCGTATGGATACTATATCTCAGTATATTTGTGAATAGTAGTGAAATTGTTTGAATTAAGATGTTTTATTGGGTTTTGGGAAAAGAGAGAAAAAGTTGAATAAAAATATTATAAAGCTAAAAAATTGTTTGAATATAATTGTTTGAATATTATTTTTGTTTTGAAATTTGAAAAGGTAGTATTATTTTTTGTGTTCTGTTCGAGAGTTGGGGAAAGTTGTAATGATTAGGTAGTGATTAGATAAAAAAATTGAAGATTTGAAATTGAAAGTGTTTTGTATTCGAGTGATGTTTGGAAAGGCAATATCTGAAAATATCTAAGAATACTTGAGAGCAGTTGTGTTGCCAAACAGACCCGGAGAAACTTATTTTGTAATCACTACTTGGTGTTTTCCCTATGCAGATAACACCCTAATATCAATCCAACAACAAACACACTCTTCACATAAAAAGAATCTATCTGAAAATGTCAAGATAGACATGAATGACAAGAAATGCAATATGAACAAGTGAAAAACTGAAGCAAAATACAAACCCATTGTTCCAGTGACAGCATGGAACCTTTCACCCTAACACTAGTCCTCCAATTTTTCAATTTGGAACCTGTATGTTTTACCCAGTCGGTAAGCGCTTGCTTTTCTGTCCCACAGAACCTACACTTGCAGATGACTCTGAAACAGAAGGAAGAAAGAACTTAAAGAAAGCATTTTGAGATGTTAAAAAACACTTATATTGATTATCCCAAGTATGATTTTTTTTTTATAAATAATAAGAATTTTTTTTATCAATAAATAAGAATTTTATTAAAATAGGTGAAGCCAAGTACACAGGACATATACATAAATAATAAGGATTTTATCATAAAATGAAAAAGGCATAGCCCGAGCACAGAGGAAGTGTATCAAGTAAATTGAACAGAACTTAAAACTAATGTCCCATTTTCCACAAATAAAGTGTTGGTAATCTAAATAAAATTCTAGAACCCTCCTAGGTCTTTCTTTTTATAGACACATAAGATAATTATCAACTAAGAATATCCAATTATGTATCGATATACTTGCCATTAGGGGAGGAAATAATTGTAGAAAAGCCAAGTATAATGTAACCATTGTTCATCCTTTGATCTGAGAACATCACAGCTCATCAACACAAATTAGTTATTAGAGTGCCCTGAGAGTTTTAAACTTCATGCTTCCTTTATTTACTCTCAACATAAATTCAGCACACAAGTTAAGCACATAAACAGTACACCACAAAGTGTAGCATTATGCTAATGATCTCCAACCACAATATTGAAATGGATTAGCAACTAACTTCTTTTTACAAAGTAAAGGGAAGAGATAATAAGACTAACGTGAATATATGTGGTGACTGATTGATTCGAGAGCTTTACTGACTACTAGATTGAAGACCTACCATAATGATTACTAGTAATATATTCTTGTGGGGAGAAAATCTTTACCATGTCCGAATCCATACTTATCATTTATAAAAAATGGTTGAATCCACTGTCTCTACTCGAGTTTTGTTGGAGGAAGACTTATAGGATTATGGTATGAAAAACTTATGCACTCATGAAGCTATTTACTCTTACAAGTGAAGACTTGGAAAATATATGCCTTCCATGTCGTTGCAGAACACAGAAACCTTCTTAGGCAGAACCAATTGACCATTATTTTTGTTCCATCTGCAACAAAAACTCCAATAATTAGAGATACATAGGTGAAGAAAAATCTAATATCAATCAGAATGCCACACCAGAAATGGCTTGCAAATAAGAATAAGCTATAACTATTAAAATAATAACAAAAAGGAGCAAATAACAAGAATAATACAACTGCAACTGCTGCTGCTGCTACTCATTGCCATTGCCACTACCTCTATCATCCTCATTCCGTTTGCAACCATGAACGTTACCATTGCAATATTTGAAAAAACAACCATGAAGAAATGTAGAATAGAATTAACTCATCAAACTTTAAAAAAAATGACTTACTTGAGTTTTATCTCCGACTTTTCCGACTTTCCGGAATCTGATAATTCAAAATCAAACTTTGCTTTGCAAGTCGGGCAATAATAATCAGTTCCACCCAGATTCTACCAAACACAAAGAACTTTTTACCATCTCATCATGCGGACAGAACAGAGCAGTAATGTCAGATATCAAGTGAGGGATAAACCTTAAAATGGTTACTGGAAATTTTGCCGCACTCAGCATGCACCCAGACTTTACAACCATCACAGCGTACCTAGTTCAGAGAGGACATCCAAACAGATTTTTTTTATGTGATACAGTTCTAATCTTCCAGCAGGAAAAAAATCATCACGACTCTGGAATAACTTGTAGGGTGGACTCACCCAACTTCCACTGTCTGGATGATTCCAAATCTTCTTGCATATGCCACAATGATGATTTGATTTTGTTAACTGGAATAAGAATTTGAATAAGTGGAAGATAAACACAATGTAGTACAGATGAAAACTTAATTAGTTGGTTTACAAAACTTATATAAGAAGCACCATATGACAAGACAGGACATACGAACCCTGGCACATGTTTTACATAAGAATTGGCCTCCAGGAATAGCATTCTTGTTTTTCTTTGTCATTTTGAAAGGAAGACCCATACCACAGCCTTCACAAGGACGTGTGGCTTTCTTCTTCCCAAATACATTCTGCAATGAAACACCTTGATTATGGAGATTTTAAGGACAATATATTGTTTCAGAATAAAGAGAAATCCTCTAATCTCCAATTGGTTGCATAGAAAACAGAGACAAGGAAAAGAAAATGTAATTTGCACCTAAGTCTTATCTTATGTAGGCTTCCTTAGAAAACGCAAGCTACCAGAGTTTTGTCCCCTTGGGTCACAAAAAATTAAAATCATATCTATAAGACTTGAATCTTGTTTTATTTCCTTGTCGTACCTTTGCAGACAAGAAGAGCAATATGCATAACCCACACAATTATGGAGAATGCAATCAATAACTCATGCACAAATTGCAATTGCAAACCAGATTCTGCTGATATTTTAGTTTTGATTATATACTCATCCAGATGATTTTTGAGCAACTCTATTCAGTTACACAGTAATGAAAAGAAGAAAGTGGTACCGGGAAGCAGCTTGCCTGGTTGGCATAGTGACAGTCCAGATCCTGGGTTGAACAAGTAGCTTCTTCAACCCCCCTAAGCTGAAGAGATTCATCAAAAGTTGTGTTCCCAGCTGCAATATTTATATCTGCTATCAACTTCTCCGTAAACCCATTTTCTGCCAAAAGCGCCTCTTCCATAGCCATCTGAAATTCACATGGCTTGCAGCCAATCAATTCAGACTGCTCCTGGAACCTAGACCAAGCATATTCCCCAGTGTGCACAACGGTCAACTTAGATGACACAATTCAAAAGCAAAATTCAAAAGCAATTTACATACCTGTATACATAATCCATAAAGGGAAAAATCATCCCACGCTTGACCCATGCATAATCCTGCTCAAGATTATTCAAAGCATCCCATTAAATGCCAAAAGTATTCAGGCACAATAATCACAAATTTCATAAATATAATGAACAAGCTCTACATAAAACTAATAACATACCCTTTGATTTTCATTTCCAGAGTACCCAAAAAACATCACACAGGCTGCATCCGCGATACAAGACCTCAAAACCAATTCGGGCGCTTGTGTCATTGGATCAATCACAATGGCAGGCCAATACGGCTCCTTCTTCCCCGGCTTTGCCCACACTATGTCACTTGAATAGAAGTCCTCCGGCCCATACAACCCGTCTTTCCTCCTATCATTCTCCAAAAACTCAACATCTTCCTCAACTTCCTCGATCAGGCATCTTCTATCTTCCCCCAACTGCTCGTTTGCCAATGTCATTGTACACCGCAAACTCGAATACTTCCTAATATCATTGAAATTCTTAAACCCCACATACCCTTTTTCCTCTTCCTCCTCCTCTTCGTCACACAATGTCGCATTTTTCCTACAATTGAGCCTGGGTTTCTCATCGTATATAGCTCTTTTCACATCCTGACTACCCATTTTTGTCCTGCTAAAGCTAAATTTATCTTTTTTGCATTCAGTATCTTCATCAAAACCATAATCACGCCCACTAGTCTTACTGTCTTTCCTCCAATCCTCGATAACCGAATCATTAAAGCGTGAAGGAAGTACCTGAACTCGGCCCCGGGATGTTTTCACCAGTGGCGGCCGTGGAACCTCAGCCGCAACTGTACGATTACTTTTCACCTTCGCTCTTGTCAAATTCCGGACCTGCTTTTCCGACTCGACTTCCCCATGGGAGAACGACAATTCGGTGCACCACGTAGCAGAAAACCCCTTCTCCGAGCTGATTATCCCTTGGAAGCCCATGGGGATTATGCCGGCGGCGATTTCTCCGAGAAGATTGAGAGGGTAATACCCGTTTTTCTTGGAGTTGTTCTTAGTCTTCCTCTTTTTACGAGTCACGGCCAAGTTCTCTTCGTCCTCACCCGACGAGTTACCGAGTTTGCTTCTTTTCAGACTTGGCATTTGAGATTTCAAATTCCGTTTGATTATCATTGTCTCTAACAAAGAAATAATCAAATGCCCACGACTTGGAATTGGAATTGGGAGACTCCAAAACCCTTGAAATTCACATCAGAACTCCAGTCACATAAACACCCATAAACCCTAATTTTGCTAGAAACAGAGCAATCGCAACAATAGGGTCTGAACACCTCTATTTTCCCGATAGGCAGACAACGAAACTAGAATGAGAGAGAGAGAGAATGTCGTAGAAATCAATCAAGAAGATCGAATAGATGGAGCCTGTTAGAATAGGGATCTGCTCGCACTCTCAAAACTGCTTCAGAGCAGAGAGAGAGAGAGAGAGAGGGAGAGAGAGAGAGTATAATATAAAACAATTTAATACAAAATTGTAATCTTTGATTACGGAAAGCAAGAACATGAAATAATAAAAAAGAATGTTTTCTTTTCAAATTTATGGGAAAATTTCCAAAAGAGAGAGGGTGACAGAGTCTGGGAGAACTCTACAAGTAAATCAATTGTACCGAGAAAAAATCGTAATCTCTGAGATTATGCAAAGACATATAAGAACTAATAAAAAGATTTAAAAAAAAAAAATTGATGGGAAATTTTGCAACAGAGAGAGAGAGAGAGTCTCGGCGTTATCTAGTGAAAGTGTTTAAATGCGTGAGAAGGAAGGGGTGGATTGGGGTGAAGGCTAACGTGCGCCTCGCGTGTTTGGAGAGCAATTTCTTCTTCTAAGGTTGTCAGACTGAAAGAAAGAGTGTTTTGATGGCTTGGGCTGGGTTTCTATTGATATTGCTTTATGCAACAAGTGAAACTCTAATGTAACATGAAAAACGTCACAGATCCTTTTTTTTCTTCTTCTTCTTCTTCTTTTTGTTCGCTGTCCTATGAGAATTCTGTGTATTGGAGTCCCTTTAGTTTGTAGGAACTCCATGGCGTTTATAGCCATAGATTCATATAGTTTTTAGTTAAATTTGTCATGGGCTTGTTTGGTTTGTAGCGCTGCCACTTTGAATCCCATGATCAATAACATTTCGTTCTACAAATGTTGTTGTCGACAATGACTTAGAAATCTTTGCAACCCAATTTTTTTTCGTGGGATTGTGTTTTTGGTTTGAAGCGATTTGTCAATGTAATGGATCGGAGGTGTTCAATGTTTTTGTGTTTAAACTATAAGCTTCACCAATGGAGGTCGTGGATTTTCCCACCAAATTTTGGAGGGGTATTTTGGGCAGCTTTTTGACAAATAAGTTTGTCAACGGTTTGAAAGTCAGTGACACACTATTAGTACGTCGATTTTCATTTTTTACTTTTTTATTTTTTTTTTAAATTTAATCTCTCCTATTTTTGTTATGGTTGTGGACCGCTGCAGATTTGCTTTTCAGGAAGTATCCCATCTAGATCTGTAAAATAAATGCCTTAATTTTTTTTTTGGGTTGGTGATGTCTTTGATAATTTTTACAGAGGAAGTTGTTGATGGGTTCGATTCATTCTTTCCAACAATTTTCTGCAAATCTAAGGTTCAGAAAAAAGGATGCGTCATTTCATTTAATGCGTAAATCGTAAGCTTTTATTACTCTTTTTTTTTTTTTTTTGCTCTTTTCGAGTTTTTGTTTTGGAATGTTAGGATGTGATGATCGTTTCGGGTACCTTAATTGTAGCTTATCAGATTTCTTGGGGGTCGGTCGGATTTCAGAGCCACCATTGAACGGATTTCTAATGGTTTTGGTCCTTTTTATCTTCCGTTTTCAACTGTTATGTACTGTAGAGCTTTGATTATCATCCAACATTAGGTATGTTGGTACAAATTTTTATGAATAATTTTACATTCAGGTTTTCTGGGCAGTCTAGTGTTGCTGAAGTCGGGACTGAAGAGAGGCCGATCTGATCACTTCAGTTTGCAAGGAATTTGGCAGAAGGGTTTGTTAATTCATTTCTGATGATGTCGTCGAGAAGATGCACCATGCTGTACCATGAAATCCCATGAATTTCTGAACCATTTCCCAGGATCAGCTGATTTTTGTAGGTTTTTAGAATATAGATTTCTAAGTTGATGGCTTTTTTTTTTTTATGGTTGTTTGACAAAGAAAACATGCCCATGCTCCTCGTGGTTCTGCAGATTTTTATCTTTCCTAAATAATGACTTGGGTCATGTTGCTGCGAAGAAGAATAGGATGAAGAAGGAGAAGCCTTTACATAACTAAACTGGCATTGAAGTTTGAATTATTGTGGTATGGCCTTGACTTTTAGTACAAGAAACAGAGGCATATTTCTGAAATCTTGAGAATTCTTATTTCCTTGTCTTGTTTGTGGCATGTTCTGGAATTCGTGTAGTGGGGTGGATTTCAATCATGGTGTTTGAAATAGAGTTCTGAAATTCCACACAACGTTTTTCCTGAAATGGTATATGCGGTAGCTCCAAGGCAATGGCCAGAAAATGCGACCGATTTGGGGTTGTTTCAAAGCTACGGTTGCTGACTTGCTGTAAGAGATAAGAGTTCCCATGTAGTAAAAGATGGTAAAGTTCTCTCTTTTTGTTAGTAATTTCAAACAGGTTTTTCAATGGATTTATGTTTTGAAGGAGCAAGGGATAAAAAGATCAGCAAAAATAAAGAGAAATAATTTATACAAATCTTAATAAACAAATCCTACACAATCTTTTTTGTAAAAAAGTAGACTTTATATTGAATGATGTAAAAAAAATCTATTCTTTTTCAGTAAGACTCATTTTTTTTAAAATTATCTATACGAAACTTATCTTTTAGAAATTTTTATATAGCATTATTCCAAAACTCAGTTATGGATGAAAAGGAGTTGGGTGGCGATGGTCGAGTCAAATAAAAAACATAATATATTTGATTGAATTATTTTGTTTTATTTAAAATTAGAAAGTCTTTTAATTTTCCTAACATGTTCTTTTTATAATTTCTCAACAAATGTTCTTATACTCTAGCACACTACAAAATATAAATACCTTTTGGTCTATATTTTAACTCGAGCAAAGTTTGCGAGGTTTTTCATTACTAATATGGAAACAAGAGGAATAAAGGATAGAAGATCAAGTTGCTTAAACTAAAATTTTGAAGATCAAAATACTAATATTGATACCGTTCCGCTTATGATCGGTTGGGCTCATATTGGGTGTTTAACAGCCTCCAATCCAAACAATACACATAGGAAGTATTATAATAGATACAGTACATTTGATCTCATCTAATTAAACCAATGAAAGTAAATTTTGAGAACATGGAGAACTGAAAACATTCGAACAAGTCTTGTGAAGAACCAGTCTACCACCATACGAAACCTAGACCACCGCCGTATCAAACCAGGTCCGTCGTCTCCACAACCGGAAAAGCCATCGCACCACCAAGCTTCGTCGCCCCCATGAAGCTCTTTCTCCACCAGCTTGTTTCGTCGCCCATCACAGCCTTCACCCACCACAGCCGTAGCCACCATCATCTGATTTTCTCACAATAATAAAGTTGATAGTTTTTTTGTTCTTCAAAAGTTATTGTGGAGAGAGAGAGAGAGAGAGAGAGAGAGAGAGTTCTTCTAACTACTGTCACACAGTGGTGGTTACTTCCCACAGAAGGTTATGTGTGTTTGTGTATTGAAAAGATAAAAAAGAAATAGAGAAATAATAGATAAAAATTAGTGAAGAAGAGGAAGAGGAAAAGAATCTCATAGTTTACAGTAAATAACAATCACCACAAAAGAGAGACTTTGAGAAAACTTTGAGTGGAGCAAAAAACAAGCAAAAAATCTAGAAGATTGGTATTTCTGTAAAAATTGGGGTTTTGTAAGTTTGTGCTATTTAATGATGGGTCAGTGATAATTTTTGTGTGAACTGGTTGCTTCGTTGACAAGTGATGGTTAATTTGAAGATTTTTGCAGTGCGTTTGGGTCGATTACTGTTTTGGGAACAATTTACGATTAAGGTTGGGATTCCTTTTGTGGGAAAGTCTCTGAGGGATAACTTGTATCAACCAGCTTCAATGCTGGGTCAATGAAAGTCTTTCTTTTTCATAAAATCCTTGGTAGATTTGTTGTAAGTGGGGTTCTTTTGCTGAATTTGGTGGTGGGTTTGAGTTAATCAGGCGTTTTATCGACTCTTAAGGTATAAAAATCTAGAATCTCTCCATTTGAGTGTTGATTATTTGTCAAATGAATCGAATTGTATAGTTTTTGAGTATTTGTGCTCTAATTGAGAGCTCGTTTCGACCATTTTTGCGATTTGGGTGTTTCTAGTTCTGGAAGAGAGATGGGGGCTTCGAGGTGGAAGAGAGGGAGGGAAAGGGGAAGGGGAAGGGTTATGGGAGTGCGGGGTCACGGCTCAAGGTTGAGGGACGTCGTCGACGTTGGTTCTAGGAGAGGAGAAGGGTCAATAAGAGAGGAAGCAAGACAGGGGCTTCAGTGGAAGATGGAGAGGGTTTTCACGAGGAAGGAAAAGGTTTTTTTTTTTTTCTCTATTATCAGCTGTAGGCAATCATATGAGATGTGTAATGGAAAAGCTACATGGCAAACACTCATTGGGGGGCTATTATTTGAGGGATAATAGATGGACCAGTGAGAAGATTTTCTCATATTGATATTCTTTTAAAAGTTTTATTTATGGTATAATGTATCAATATATATTAAGACTAACTTGAATCAATTTTACCATACAAAGTGGACTAACATGTTTGAAAAACTCAAGGCCACATAATACAACTCTATTCACTTGTCTTTAAGGTATAAAGGTTTTTCATATAAGGTGAAGCTAACACAAGTTAGCTTTGAGTTCTATGCTCTACTATGATACTATGTAAAATCACCATTTGTTTCAAAAACTAAAATTGGTTGGACCACTACAAAGAGAGGTCTAGGAATGTCAAAGTCCAACATCCCAGGGTTCGACTCCGGTAGTATAAACGCAGGTAGGTTTCGGTAGTGAGAAGTGTTGAGAAGAGTTGTAAATAGTAGTGAAAAAGTAATAAAAAATTAATAATAGAATATTGAATAGTAGTGAAAAGTAATTAATAATAATAAAAAATAGGTGAAAAGTAATAATAAAGTAATGAATAGTAGTTGAGTATTCTGAGAATACCTAAGGTATTCTTGGTACCCAAACTTACTTGCTTTTCTTGACATGTTTTGCCTGCAATAAACAAGCTCTGATGTCCCGAGTGTGCAGTAAAACAACGACTCCATGAAAAAATACAAAATAAGCCAAGTTATAATCTAAACAACGTTGTGCTAACTTGTGTATAAAAAAGATTCGGCATGATTGTTTGTTGTGTCTTTGACAAAGAATGCAAAACTATTGGATACCCATAAACTAACTGAAGCCGCTTCACTGGGACCAAAACTGGATAATGACCTTAAAACTAAGTAGGATTCCGTATAGAAACAGTGACGATTTCTAACTAAACATCATAACAAATCATAACCCTTCAAAGTTCAACCTTGAAAAATAGAATAGAATATTAGACTTTTGGTTTCCCTAGAAAACCATTTGTCTTTTCTAAGGTGATTCACTTTATCTATCAAGCATAGATAATTGCCCTTAATAAATAAAGTGGATAACCCGTGCTATTTTTTTATGGATGAAATAATGAGGGTAGCCCAAAGGTTGTAAGAGTAATAAGTAAGGGTCCCTAGTCTTGTCTATATAAATGGGCTTGTATTTTCCATTAAACTCACCCATAAAGTTCCAAGACAAAAGATTAGAAGTTCATTCTCTATAGAAAATCTCTACTCTTTTTTATAGGTTTTTCAGTTCTCAAATCCAAATGGCTGGAAGTAAAAGATCCTATAGATCTCTTTATTTTTTCAAGAAGTTTTACAATTGGTATTAGAGCTAAACCTTTCATCTTTATATTTAAATTATTAGCATTTCAATTTTGTTCATATAATGAGTCTTTAATGATTTCGAAGATAGGCTTGACTTTCGACTTTTAAGTTTTTGTCTTTGAATTTCTATCCGGATGGTTATGTGCTCGTAACTATATTAATGGATTTCAAAGGCATATTTTGACTTTGGGCTTAATTTCAAGCTTTATACATATTGATTGGCCTTTGGGCTAATTTACAGCTAATAGGTTTTTACCTATTTTAGTATATGTTCAGTTGTATTTCTTTTGAATAATGAAGGTAATGCTACAACATCCTTATTATTTAAAAGAATACATAAACCATAAACCAATTCAAGAACAACATGCTCCTATAAATGAGGTTCAATCTGAAGTTATTCCGCCTTTACAGTTTGGGCCAATTGAGTCATCTCCAAATGATGAAGTAGTGGCTCTAAGAAGGTCCTCAAGAATACGTAGGCTTGCTATTTCAAATAATTACATTGTATACCTAACTGAGTCTAATTTTGACGTTGGACTTTTAGAAGACCTAATTACGTTTTTACAAGCCATGAGTGGAGAGAAATCTACATTTTGAATGGATGCCAAGATGAATGAGTTAGAGTCCATTTATAAGAACCAAGTCTGGGATCTCGTTGAATTATTAGAAGGGGTGGCAATGGTTGGCTGCAAATGGGTTTATAAAACCAAATGAGATTCTTCTGGTAATGTCGAACGATATAAGGCTAGACTTGTCGTTAAAGGATTCACTCAAAAGGAAGACATAGATTATCATGAAACCTTCTCTCCAGTCTCTAAGAAGGATTCGTTGAGGATAATCATGGCCTTAGTAGCTCATTTTGATCTAGAGTTACATCAAATGGATGTGAAAACAATTTTTCTTAATGGAGATCTTGATGAAATGGTATACATGAAACTACTTGAGGGTTTCAGTGATGACAGTCAGAAAGTATGCAAGTTGAAAAAGTCTCTTTATGGACAAGTTTCCTGTTAATGGTATTTAAAATTTCACAAGATTGTTATCTTATACAGTTTTATCAAGAATCTTGTTGATCAATGTATATATCTTAAGGTTAGTGGGAACAAATACATTTTCCTAGTCCTATATGTAGAATATATTCTTTTTGCAAGCAGTGATTTGGACTTATTACATGAGACTAAACAATTTCTCCCGAAATGTTAAAATGAAGGATATGGGTGAAGCCTCTTATGTCATTGGCATAGAGATTCACAGAGACAAGAAATAAAGAGTCTTAGGACTGTCTCAAAAGGCCTACATTGAAAAAGTTTTACAGAGATTCGCTATGAAAGATTGTAAAGTCTCTGTAGCTCCTATAATCAAATGTGATAAATTTCATAAAGGTCAATTACCTGAAAATTCATTGGAACAAAAGCGGATGAAAAGTGTGCCTTATGCATCTGCAGTGGGTAACTTGATGTATGCTCAAGTTTGCACCCGTCCAAACATATGTCTAACAATTGGATTATTGGGTCACTATCAAAATAACACAGATCTTCAACATTGGATAGCTGCAAAGAAGGTGATGCAGTATTTGCAAGGAATCAAGGAATACATGCTAACCTACAGGCATACAGAAAATTTGCAAATAGTTGGTTATTCAGATTCAATTTTTTTTCAGGTGTGTAGACACTATAAAGTCTACTTCTGGATATATCTTTGTTCTTGCTGAAAGAGCTATATTTTGGAAAAGTACGAAACAATCTATAGTTACTACATTTACTATGGAGGCAGAACTTATTGCGTGCTATGAAGCAATGACACAAGCCATGTGGTTGAAGAATTTTATTTATGGTCTTAAAGTTGTCGATTCTATTCAAAGACCAATAAAAATTCTTTGTGATAACCGTTGTAGTGTTCTTCTCAAAGAACAATAAGAGCGGAAGCAGAAGCAAGCATATTGACATAAAGTATTTGAGTGCGAGAGAAAGCATAAGAAATAATGTGGTGTATATTGAGCACACTAGTAAAAATTTGATGTTAGCCAATCCAATGACCAAATGTTTACCGGTAAAACAGCTTCAGGGTCAAGTAGATCGTATGGGCCTATTTAAAGTGTAATCTCTCTCATGTTTCTATATATTCCACAAAGAATAAAGTTGAATTCAGTTTCAGTTTCAATTTTGCACATAAAGTAACAAATTTGTTATATCCATTTGGTGATTAAGTTGGACTCGAATGACTTTTATTAGTTGTTCATAAAGTATTTTAAGGAATACTATGTATTGTGACGTATGTGACGTATGGAAGGGAAATGCTCATTAAAGAGAGCAATACCGTCATGGTTCGTGCATAGGAAACCTTGACAAAATTAAGGGTATTATTTTTTTGTCATTTCAATTTTATCTATTAAGTGAACCAAGTAAGAGAATGTTAGACTTTTGATTTCCTTAGAAAACCATTTGTCTTCTCTAAGGTGATTCACTTCATCTATCAAGCGTGTAATTGCCCTTAATAAATAAAGTGGTTAACTCTTGTTTTTTTTTTTTTTTTATGTATGAAATAATGAGAGTAGCCCAAAGGTTGTAGAGTAATAAGTAAGGGCCCTAGTCTTGCCTATATAAAGGGGCTTGTGTGCATATTGAAATATATTTTCTAGGAGTTTTTGTGGATGATGATGGCGCGAGAGCAACATCGTGACGGATCATATCATTTGTAAAGTGGAAGCAAGAATAGAGAAATGATAACATTGCCATTACATAGCATATATATATATATATATATATATATATATGAATAACTACAGACTTTTGCTTCCTCGTTTATTTAGCAAACTCATGTACAACAACACTACTTGAGTATTTCAATCTACATAGGTGCTTATTACTACAAATCAAGAGATCAAGGGAGGCTACAAGAGTTGGGGTCTCTGGTTTATTGAGAAATACCTATTTAAACTCTTCATCGAGTCTGAGTCTATTTTCCATGCGTCGGCTCTCTCTTTCATTACTTCACGATTCCTCGTACTGAACTAGTGAACAATTACTCCCTCTTGGCATCTGGTTCCTCAGTCTTTGCAAACCTTCCACGAATCCTTGGTTGACTGTCAGCAAGAGCCTTCCTGCAAGCATACTGAAACAAAGCCAAATCATAAGCGCAAGGAATCAATTCAGGGGCTGCTTTGTATTCAGTGAATGGCAAACAAGTGGAAAAGATTGCAAGTGAAAGATATATATTCAAAGTGAGAGCATAATATGGGAGTTAAGCATTGGTTGTTCTGTGGGTTCTCATTTCTTTTGGTGTTATACGCAAAGCAATGTGCAGCTAAATTTGGGGACAGTGGGTGGCTTTTAGCTTTTATATTTGAAGGATAAGTTGCCTACTCTCCTATGTAGGACAACATATGAGTAAGACCAAACAATGAATTAGCTTTTAAACTTAATTATAATGTGAATGACAATCATCAAACATGTAGATCAACCAATTAAAAAGAACTTCCTGAGGCCCCTGAAAGTAACGACAAAGGTCATTAATTAAGGCCAAATACAGCAATATTTCCAAGGGATTAATTAACAAGAGTGGCTTTCAAGAGATCGCCAGTAGCAAACTTGAAAAAGACTATGTAAGTGGACGTTGATAAGTCCATGCAATCTGATGTGATCCACTCATTTTTTGCATTTCCAAGGGATGGCAACATTTGGACACAGCATGGTTATATAGCTGTGAATTCAGATGCTATGAACACAACTTTAACTCTGATAATTCTGAAGAAATAGCAGTGGACAAAATGTTGTTTCTGATAAGTAAAGACAATCAATCATCGATTAATATTTCTTCAAAATTGTTAAGAGTTAATTAAAGGACACACATTGACTATTGATTACCTTGATTTTCCGACCGAAGTTCCTCTTTGTCTTCTTATTCCTATATCTGGAAAGCTTTTCCTGGCGCTCTTCAGTAGTGCAGTTGCTGTTAATTAATTGGCGCTCACAAGGAGAACGGATGAGGTTCATGCCATTACCGAGAGTCTGTCACAAAAACTCAGTATCAATGACCCATCCCCATTCTGTTGGAATGGCCAGAAACATCTAAACGTTTCTCAGTCCATGACTTGTTACAAAGCCGATGAATGCTTGGTGTTCAATTATGGGCATGTTTGGACAGGCAAAAAATTCTCATAATTTTATTGTCAAACATCATTCAAACACAAAACACTTTTCAATTTCAATTTTTCAAATTTTTGATCTAATCATTACCTAATCATTATCCAAACACAAAAATCAATACAAGTTTTACAAAATTGAAAACAAAAATAATATTAAAAAATTATATTCAACATTTTTTAATTGGTAAAAGGACATAAAAAATACAGCAAACTCAACTCAACTAAGCTTTAATCCCAAATATATGAGTCTTAAAACCACATAGAAGAGTATCCTGTTAACTCCACAGCAAAGTACTAAAAGTGTTTCCTATATTTTTAGCATCCTGTAACATATATTCTTCTTTTCTTCTTTGCATCAAATTATCTTATCACTTTTCTTAAAGCCATGCATAGCCTCTTGTTGAACCTAATCTTTGCAAATAAATTAAATGTCGTTTCATTGTTGGGAGCGAACAATAAACTGTATAACAACGTCAACCTCAAATTATAAACATTTCAGAAAAATTGGTGAATTAATTAGGGCTAACCTTTATGTCTCCTTCACTAAATGCCCTCCGCATTCCATAAACTGCACCAAAATCCATGCCATGAAAATCCAGGAAACTTGGCTTGGCGGCAGCTCCATGCATCCAATCCATTGAGCTTAAACATTCTGAGCTGACACTTTTCTGGAATGGCACAACAGGAAGTTTGTTCTCTTGAATTTGATTTTCATCTGTCCTTGAAAGAGGAATCTTGATATCCAGGACCTCAGAGAGTGGTGCTTCTATTGCGGCTTTTTCCAATAAATCCTTCCTGCACTCATAGAAAACCTCACTCAAAAGCTGCTCATTTTGAAGTGATTCAATGTCTGCAACCTTGAGTCCTTGGGTCGACATAACATCTTCCCCACAAGATATGATTGAAATGGCGGCCGTCATTGGATCAAGGGTCACAACCGGTTCTTCAATGATGGGTTCAGGAGCTTTGAACAGATCCCCTTCTCCTCCCAAGTCATATTCCGATATAGAGGTCTGGACCAGGTTGCCCTGCATTACAACAAGGGGAGAAAATTAACAAGTAGCCAGTAATAACAAAGAAGACACTTTTATTGACCCTAATCTAAGACACAGAGATGCAGTGGTATAGCAGGTGATTGCAATCGAATGGGAAAGTATGTTCAGTGAGTTTCCCACAATTCCACTCCAGATATAGAATTCAGGAAAAAAGAGACAGACAAAAGGTCACAGATATCCAGCAAATCTACCCATACCAGCAAAAGAGTCAAAAGAAAAGAGAAAAACCGGGGGCCAGGGGTGTAATCTAGAAAAGCTGGCTATCTTTGTATTCCACGTTAAATTTTGCAGAAGTTGGCTTGATATTACCAAAATTTAACTCATAAATGAGCATTTATATAGAAACCAAAACCACAAGCACTTTCCTGCTTAAAACTAAAGTTCGCACTTTCCAAGCACCCGATTCCCTATTTATAACTAAAGTTCGCAGCTTTCCAAGCACTGCACTTAGTAAGAAGCACTGTAAAATATAAAGTTGCCTTTGAATCTTCTTTAAATGGCTTAACTTCGAAGCCCCTCATATTTTGCCGTGTAAATCACCCATTTTTAGCCAAAGCATAGATCTTATACCAAATTTAACTGGAGCCTTTTCTTTTCCTCCATTTTCCCTAATTTTCTTTTCAGAAAAAATAGACACCTTTGAGGAAAACGAAGATAAAGATTAACTTTTCCATTTCCCCTACTCGTTTTTCTTAACAACCTTCCCCATCAACAAACCCAGCAAAGAGTTCACATGAAAAATTCAAAGAGAATGGAAGGAAGAGTATGGTACACGGAACTATGACCGAAATTTTTTCCCATTTATACCTTTTCTTTCCATTTCATATCCTTTTCCAGATCCAGCACGTAAAGGAAACTCATAGCTGTTTCCATTTATGTTCTAAAAAGTATTGCTAAAAATAAAAGCAAAGAATTGTTTGCCGTCACTTTTGTTGAAAACCCAACAGCACAAAACACAAGGACACCACACTTTCATTACTGATATTACCTTTTTTCCATTTCCCTCTATTTTTCTCAGCGACCAAACATTGGAGTAAACAAAGTAGAAAACTAAAAAATTAAAATAAAATCCTGAATTATGAACTGTGAATGTTAGATTGAATTTTCCGAGATCCAAATTCAACGAAACACAATTGTTCCATTGGCTTTTGCCTCATTTTCTTACCAAGCAAACCAAACAGTGGATAATTCAGAGTACAGAAAAAAACAGATGTAAAAGTACACATTGAAAGATTTTTTTTTTTTAAGAAAAATAAATCCTTTACAGCAAATTAGCTCATACGTAGTTTAAAACCAAATCAACGAATGCAATCAATTAAAAATCCAGAAAGAGTAAGCAGCCAAATTAGAGAGAAGTAGAAGAGGCAGCACCATTGAAGCACCGGACCTCTGGGTTTTACAGTATTCATCAAGTTGTTGAGCTTCCTGAGTGAAATTCTGAAAATAAGGAAACAAAAACCCGGTGTCTGCATACATTTCTTTCCCCAACAACTTGAAGCTTCAGAGAGAAACAGAGCCTTTATATAAGAAATAAGAGAAGTTATTACTTGCCCCAATAAAAATCAGAGCATAAATAGAGTAACAGAGCAGGGAGAGCAGCCAATTTGTTATTTGTTGAGTACTCACTTTTTTTTCAATGGGTGGCTTTCAATTAGGCCTAAGGGGAGAGAACTCGTATATATAATACTGGGACCGACGTTTCTAATCGAGAAAGTTGACCGTATAAATGTATTTTTTATTTATTTTTTATTTTTATTTCAATTATTTTTTATTTATTTAAAAAAATAATAATTTATTAATAATCACTTCTTTAATTATTAAATTAGAAAATAAAAATAAAAATTATAATTGATCAATTTTATCTCTCTAAATAATATTTTTCATATTATAAAATTAAAAAATCTTCATAACTTCTTAATATTTCACACTCTATATTATTTTAAATTTTTATTTTTTTATTAAATATTTATTATATAAATAAAAAATTTAAAATTTAAAATAATTTTAAAAAAATAAACTCAATAAATAAATAGAGTCCGGACAAACTTGGGAAAAGGACATCATCATCTTCATAATGCACTGTCCCACTCCTGTATCTCTTATCTTGCTGCTGCTCCTTTTCTTTTTGAAGATGTTATTTATGAAATTTTTTAATTTCAAAGATGTATTTTTTGTAATATTATATTGCAATTTGTAACAGAGGAATTGCACCAGCCACCAAGCCAAGATTCGTGGGCTTGTTCGTGGGCGGACGCTCATCATCAGTCATCAGTCATCAGTGCACAGTAAGATGCTCTTTGGAGTTTGGACACTCTTGGGGCGTCTTTGTTTTATTTAAGAGTGTCTGTCGTCAAATAATTTTATAAATTGTTGTAATTTTATATAATTTATTAGATTTATTTTATAATAAAAATAAATTTATAATCTGATAAATTATATTAAACTATATCAATTTATAAAATTATTTTTGTATAATTATTTTATGACTAGGATATTTCTTTTTATTTAAATTTATTCATTCTCAAAAACCAATACATACATACATACAAATACACACACACATATATATATATATATATATATATATATATAAACACCTATATATACGTGTTACTCGGACTAGAGGTAACATGCATGCTCCAATCTTTTTGGAGAAAACAAATGCAAGTCGATTATCATCGTCCACTACTGCATGCTGCCATAGGTTAGATTAGCATCCTACCAAAAGAAACAAGATTTGGGGAATTGCTAGATTAACATGTCAGTGCTCACGATCCAAGTACTTCTTGAAAAGAGGAGAGAACAGATCGACGGGAACGAAGTAACTATGCTTCGAAGTAATTGAATCAAATTAGATTGAGGGTACGTATGTGAGGAATGGGTCCGATTGCATGCATCATAGGCAAGAGAGAGGCACAAGTCACCTCTTTGGTTGGTCCGGCACCCCTCCGAGAGGGGTCCATTCAGTATATTAAAAGGCGTGTGAGAAGTGATCAGTGAGGGTGATCGAGGGCATACGGAAAGTTCTTGAAGATCTCAAGTTACTCATAAAATATTTGGTTCATCAAAACTTTACCAAACTAAATAGCTAGCTAAAATGTGAAATAAGAGTGTTCTATAACAAATTAAAATGCTTAAACAAATTATCCTTGTCCCATAAACTCGAGATCGAAAGCATTAGCGTGGTTAATTAAGAGAAAAAGAATGTAAAAAAACTTTTCTAAGAATCTTTAAAACCTATTAGCATGAAAAAAAGGGCCAAGGTTGTGTTTAGATAGGAGAATTTGAACTTAGATTTAAGTTTGGATGCCAAATCAACCATATATGATTTCAAATATTATGCATGTCTTTAGATTCTCAACCTTTTATTTAGGCTCATGAATGGATGCTAAATGAATTTTAAAAGTTCTTTATCCAACCATATATAGGCTCAATGATTCTCGATCGTATAAAACTCTCGTGATTTTTTTTTATATATTTTTGGAGGGGGGTTTCGATTCTTTGAATTCAAGATCTCCATTTTGGAAGCCGGAAGTTTATGTCAATCAAGTTACAGACTTTTAGCGTGGAACGCTCTTGAATTAGATGACGAAATGATCAATTAATTCAGCCATATCATGCCAATAATAGTTCTAGGAACAAGTACTTGTGGAATATTAATTAATGGGCACTACGGGCGGGGGGCAGTCTTGACTCTTTCTCTCATATGTGCTTAGTGGAAATTAAACTGTACGTACATGATCATATTAAACTCAATTATCATGTTACATTAATCAAGGATGATATAATAACTCGTTGAAAGATAACAAATACTGACAAAATATATCCTAATCTTTGCAGACTAAAAAGAGAAGCAAAAGTAGAACGATACTTTCCTTCTTAATTTATTTTGCCTAATAAGTTAAATACAGAGCTTTCACGAGTTGATTCTTGCCTTTTCTTTTTTTATTATTTTTAATTAATAATATTATTGTCGTTGCTGTACAGTTGTAGTAATGGTTATTTTTCCCATATCTTTCCTCTCTAATGAAAGTTCTTCTATAACTATTTTTGTTTTTACTTTTAGCTCTAGTTCACTTTTATAAAATTTCTCTTATTATTTTATTTAATAATTATAATTTTTTTAAATTTTTATATAAAATAAAATAATTAATTTAATTTTTTTAATTTTTAAAATAAATTTTAATAATATTTTATTTAACTTTTACCTTTTATCTCAACTTATCTATAAAAACAAACGATACTTATGTAATCAAATAATGCCATAGCATTCATAAAAACGTCACAGTCATGTCATCGACATAATTAAAAGTCAACAACTTTTTGGAGCATTAATTCTACAGAATGCTACAGCTATATAAAGAAACTTTTGATTTGTTTTATAATAAAAATAATTTAATAATTTAATATACGATATCAAATCATATAAATTTATAGATTTACTTTTATAAATATTTTTTTGATGTCCAAAACATTTATTTAATTGCAAGTGTGAACAACTAGTTACTAGCATTATTATAGGATACTGCATGATGTTTTGTATTCTGGCATCCTGCCCATACACGAAATTGTCAGCATGCATGCAATTTGGTAGGTATTTGTCCTGGTTTTGCAATAAAATAATACAAGTTGATCAAAAGAATCTCCAAAGTGTGTACAAAAATCTCACTTCGTGAGCATTGCCTAAACCATCATAAATTAGACCTAATCAGATAATAATTTGCTGGTGTCTGCTCAGAAAGCAAGCAAGCATGTTGATATTAATTAATGAATTAGCTGGTTTGTGATTCAAAAGAAGAATATATATATATATATATATATATATTATACGAGGAGTGCTACAGTCACAAATTAATTACACAAAAGTAATCTTACAAACTGACGTGATTTCATGGGATCCGTCGGATTTGTTTTATAATAAAAATAACTTTACAATCTAACAAATCACATGAAATTACGTCAATTTGTAAAATTACTTTTGTGTAATTTCTTTATGACTAGAGCATTTCTCTCTCTCTTTCTATATATATATATATATATATATATATATATCCAAAAACCATGTTAAAGAATGAATTAACTACCTGATTACTTTACCATATAATATATATAGCTTTATGATACAACTTTTATCTGCTCCACTTTAACCATGTCGGATTGTAATCGATTTGTTCATCTTCTTACAAAAGAAGAAAAAATAATTAGTATATCTAGATATACTAATTTATTTTTTTCTGTGAAAGGAAGAGATAAAAGATAAGATTCTGTCCATCAATTTGATCAACTTATTCAAATTCTCTGTCAATTTGAATTTAAGAAGCAAATAATCTAAAGCTTCTACCAAACTTTTGTCCCCTTTACAAACTCAAGGACTTCATGACGAGTAGAGGATTGTTTTATTCCATAAAATAAAATTCATATATATACATTTCTCCAAAATTCATATATTTTTTAGGTGAAAATTAAAAAATAACATATATATAAGTTTATATAGCCCCGTTTGAATAGTAAAAATATTTTATTTTATTTCATCTCATCTCATCATTACAATTTTTTTAAATTTTTATATAAAATATAATACACAATTCAATCTTTTCATATCCCAAAACAATAATAATATTAAAAAATAATAATATTCTAATAATATTTTATTCAATTTTTAACTTTTCTCTAAAACTATTTCATTTCATTTCATCTCACTATCCATACCGCACCTAAATTATTATTCTCACACATGTTCAAACAATGTAGAGATCATAACTTTTATTTTTTTAGAAAAGATCTATATATTTCTTGTTTTCTCTCTTCTACCAATGAAAAATACTTTAGTAATTTGCTTTACAAATTTCTTAGCGCATACCATGACTTTATGTAGTATTACTCATAATTTAATTACTATTATAAGTCAAATAGCTTTCAAGTTTGAAAAGAAATTTGTGGACTTGACATGGAATTTGAGGTTGTAAAGTAGAGTAATAATATTCACGCAACATATTTCATAACATATGTTATAAAATAAAAGTATTTTGATAAAATGATGTTATTTTTACAAGTTAGTTTATAAAAATAACATTTTTAAAAAAATATTATTGTGCAAAATATTATGAAAAACAATACGTATTTATCATTTTTATGTAAAATAAAGGAAAAAAAAGGATGAATGAATTTCAACCAAAAAGAAAGTGTGGAGCGGGGCATATGCCCCTAGCTAGCTCCTTTCTTTTGAGCAATGAGTACGGGGGGTATGGGTAGATATATATATATATATATATATATATATATATATTTATATAAAAGTAGAGTTACTATATCGCTCCACTTTTATCATTTTCTTAATCATTAAATAAAAATAAAAAATAATTTTTTTTTTACCAGCGATCAAATGAGAGAGACAAAGTAACTTTTCTCATATATATATATATATATATATGCTTAGGGACCTAGTGTTTCCTCATGAGAGCTACACAACCTTAAATTCCCACATTAGGGCAAAAAAGAAAAAAAAAAAAAAATTGTAAAAGTAAAGCACCCTAGAACCTCAATAAAAAAGATGATATCCATGTTACTCAAATGAGAAATCATGGATTGACGCCCGGCCACCTTGTCGGCCGAATTTTTGTAAGAGAATATAGCAGACAAAAGAATGAAAAGGAATATCTTTTTGTTTTATAAAATTATCATGTGAAATTATTGAGGCTGCATGCCACGTACCTGGGTCAATCCGCATAATATTATTGCTTCATCCTGTTTGGCCCACCCAGTATTGAATTGATTGCAATCATATTATATTATAATTTGTAATCACTCGAAAGGAAAACGGCGGACTCGCTTACTAATTATGTTATAATTAATGAGTATATATATATATATGGTCATATGAGTTATTAATATTAAAAATAATTATTTATAATAAAAAATTAATAACGTACTGAAATTTGAGATCGAACCCATGTTTGCAATTAATTACATAGTTGAATTAAAAAGAGTAAATAAATTGTTAATGGAGGGAGATGAAGTGAATTTAGTCATTCCTTTGTAAGCTTTCTATGAGGTATGAATGACTCTTTTTGTCCCCATTCCTTTTCTTACAATTTACAAAGAAATTAAACAAAAAAAAGCTGCTGCGTGCCCTTCCCACTCCACTTTGTCCATTAATATAGATTCTAATTTAAATGATTAATATCAGCCGTCATAACACTCAGATAACATGTCTTACAGTTTCTCCACCATCTCTTATATTAATATGAGTAATATGATCTCTCTCTCTCTCGTCTGTCTGGCGTCTACGCCAGTCACTCTCAACTCACTCAACGAAACGTACTGTTTGATGGATACATCAGGTGTGCGCTCAGATGCAACGAAACAATGACTGCTAAAATTTATTCTATTAATATATCCTACTTTCTACCATGGTATAATTCATTTAGTTTTAAAGTGATGACTTGAAAATCATGATAGGTTATTAATATTGAAGATATATATTATCCTTATGAAGATGTTGAGTTATGTTGACATGATTTGTGACATATATAGAAATTCGGAAAAAAGATCTTTCAACTTTTTGGTTGAAGCAAAGTAAATAATCTGGACAATGTTAAACTAATGATAAATATTATATAATTATCTTTATTGATCTATGTCTCTCCGACGTCGTTTGGTAATCCAATCCAATCAAAATTTATTATGGGTTTTATTTTTTTTTATAGATTTTTAATAAGCCTTGGACCATAAAACATATCAGCGAATATAGAAAGCCGCTCTTGAGCCTACTAGTTTGGATTTTGCAATGACCATATTGCCGCACTATATATTTGATTTATATTTTAATAAAGAATAAATATAGATAAGAAGTTATTATTAGGAGTATTTATTTTATATACATGATGTGACATTATCTAGACTACACATCTCTCCAAATAAGTGTTGGAAACAATTAAGTAGAAGTAACTATGCAGTAAGTATAAAGTGTGTACTGTTATAGTGATTTTTTTCTGACATTACTCTTTAATAAAATTGTTTGCATTTTTATAAAAATAGACACGTTATTAAATCAGGTAAATTTTATATTTTTGTGTGGGATTGGTTTTGTTTTGACTTTATTTTTTCTCTTTAATGTTATTAATATTCCGTATGAATTAATATTGAATTAAAAATGGGACAACTAAAAATTATAATAAGTTTTAATTATTTTTACATAGAGGAGAAAATATCAACATCAACATCACATCTGAATATGAATGCACGGAAAAGTCGTAAAATCGACAGTGATAGAATCATTGTCCAATAGATCAGTACCCATGTACTGTATGGCCTGATGGGAGAGAAACCAGGTAAAACTGATCGATCCGACTTATCGTATATGCAGCTTCCACAATGTTCTATGCTTCATTTCATGCATGAATATGTGAAAGGAAACTGCTACACCCATAGAAGATTTTGGTAGAAATCTTCTGCCAAAGGCATATGTTTTATTTTTTATTTTTTTAATCATTTTTTAAAATATTTTTAAAAAATATAAAAAAATCACAAATTCATTTAAAAACACTCTCTTAATCGTTAAATAAAAAAAAAATTAAAAAAAAAAATAAAATAAAATTTGGTATAAAATTTCGGTAACAATTTTATGTGGAAATAATATTTTCCTATATGAAATAGACGCGTTACATATATATATAATATATGTATATATATATATATATATTTTTTTTTTTTCAACCGAAAATAATAATTCGTCTTTCAATTTGCTGCTAAGTTAGACTTAAGGAGCGTAGTCTTATGCTGATCTGTGCTCCGCTTTCATCAAAACTCCCTGCATCATATATAAATGGTTTTATCTTATCTTATATTATCTTATCTCATTATTATAATTTTTTTAAATTTTTATATAAAATATAATAAATAATTTAATTTTTTTAAATTTTAAAATAAGAATATTTTTTTAAAATGCGTTGGTAAATTACTAGTTACAGGGCACCGAATTAGAATTTAGTTTATTTTTAAAAAATATCTCATATCATCTTATTTTATTTTATTTAATTATTATAATTTTCTTAATTTTTAATATAAAATAAAATAAAAAAATTTAATTTTTTAAAATTTAAAATAAAAATAATATTAAAAAATACATTTTAATAATATATTTTTTTAATTTTTTAACTTTAATTTCGTCTCTTCGTTTTCTCCGTAAAAACAAACGCTGCGTTAGTTTGTCAAATCTCAAGTACTTTTTTCCACGATACAGCTAGCCTTCACCAGTACTACTACTACTGCCATATAGCCAAAACGAAAATATATATATATAAAAAAAAATTTATTACCGTATTGTCATTATCAATTTATTTATGGGGCTGTACGTGTTCGTCAGGCATGCATGCATGATGCACAGAAGTACAGTCTCCAAATGGACCGACCCTGAAACATTATATACCATATAATATACAGCAACTTAAAGTAAGTAATTATCATCGTTTCATCAAGTTTTCAAAAGGATAAATGCTTGGGATTCGAAGATTTTTTTCGGAACTTTTATTTTTATTTTTATTTAATGATTAAAGAAGTGTTTATTAATGATATTATGACTTTTTTATTTTTTTTAAATATTATAATGATTAAAAAATACATAAAAAATAAAATAAAAGAATAAAATGCACCATTGGAGATATCTTTCGGAATAAATTTTCGGTGACTGTAGCCACTCTTTCAAAAGTATTAATACTGTTTTGATATATATATATATTAAATATGTTTTGATTCTTTGCAGTACAAAAAAGAAAGAAAAAGTACAAGAAGAAAACGATGACATGACTTGACACATGACTCCATTAGATATATATATGCCAAAGGATCTGCAAGTTTATGCTGAACACCCACCCGGGAGCTGATAGGGTCCCAGAGCCCAGAGGCTTTAAATTGGGATAGGGACATATCCAGGGTCGGTCCAACGTAGGTGGACGTCCACTTATACGTATTTAATTAAAATATTAGATATTAACAAAGAAAAAAAACAGTAGTAAAATTGAGGGACATGTGGGATGCCACATCACATTCTAATGTCCAACTTGGCATGCATGCATGTTGATGTTGTTTTCAATTATTTGGAGTACTTGATAATTTGGAATTTTCACTAGAAAATAATACGACCCACCCAGATGAATTGAATATATTAACATCTATGAATGCTCTTTAAGACTTTGTTTTGTACATCATGTCATTAGCAAAAATGTTATAGTGACATGATGTTTGTACTATATATTAATATCGGACCATGCGTGAGATAAGATAGATATCATGTCACAATAATTTTTCATTTTTGGAGTATTTGAATGCAACAACAAATTCATGCCTTTGTGTTTCACTTGTCGTAGCCTGTAATAAAAAAAATAATAATAATAAGGTGTATTTTTATCGATTATTTTAGATCATGTTTAAATAGTAAAATGAGATGAGATGAAAATTAAAAATTAAATAAAATATTATTTATTATTATTATTATTATTTTAAAATTTGAAAAAGTTTGATTTAAGTTTATTATATTTTGTATGAAAATTTAAAAAATTTTTAATAATAAAATGAGATAAAATCAACTCAATAGGTTTTCTTGCTTAATATTACACTTACAGCTGTTATTTTTATATTCACGTTTTTAATCCAGAAGACGCCACCACCGAAAAAAAAAAACAAAGTCCCAGAATATGCGAAGCATGTTCGTTCCTAACCTAGCAGAACAATGATGTCAGGTCATGATCAATATCATGAAGATATCAGGCCACCTTATAATTTTTTTCATTCAATTATCTGTTAAATAATAAAGAACAAATAGAAATAGAATTTTGATACTATGGTGACATTTTTGTGAAGATATTTATCGTACAAATTAGTGATAAATAAAGGGAATTGATTGTGTTCATTTGTGTATTAATGACTCCTATTTATAGGTTATCATGCATTGGTTGGTAAATAACACAATTATTAGTAATTTAATGATAACTCAAAAGTCATAATCTTAAGAAGTGATACAACTTTAAGAAGTGACACAACTTTTTGACTAAATACTTCACTAGTCGCACACAATTTTTTGACTAAATCAAAAGGTTGTCTCTTGATACTTTCTTAAGTATCACCCCTCGTGAAAACCATCACCATGTTAGAGAGTGTCATTCCAAAAGGTACACCGTTTGATGATCACATCTTTTAAAATTACATTATCAACTTTTGAATGTTAGAAATAACATTTGAAATTCTCAAAACGACTATATATATATATGAAATATGAGGGTAAAAAAGTAAAATCATGTGTATAGAGTGTGAGACTTATATCTAGAATTATATACATATATATAAGAGTTAGTTATGAATTTTTATTTTTCTATTGATCTTGAGCCCTTTCTTTCATTAAAAAAATTACTGGAAACTCTCAAAGCGATTATAATATTACGAGCAATAATAATATATAGACACGTTATGTTATAATTTTTATAAAATAAATAAATTCAAAAAATAATAATATTTTATTGAAAAATTGTATGAAAAATGTAAAACTATATATAGTTGTCTAATTTATTTAGTAATCGAAAACTCACTTTAGATGTGTTAACGTTGTGTTTCGTATACCTTTGAGCCAAAATTGAAGGAAAGGAGTACGGACTGAGCCGACCGACGAAGAAGGGGACCGAGCCGACCGACGAAGAAGGGAAGAACATGATTAGCACAAAAACATGTCATCATCGATCGATCCACATCTCTCGTTTGAATAGTTTAGTTAAATGACCTACTCTTCTTGTAATTATAAACACTAGATTTGTGGCAAGTGAAAGAGAAATAATATTATTCATAATTCTCTTGGTCATCATTACATGACGATTCGTTATTAAATAATATATATTTTGTTATTTTTCTACGTCAATCACATGGTATCGAATCAGAGATTATTTTTAACAACTTGCAAATATAATTTTTTTTTTCCATGATATGAACCTAAAAGTACTATAGTTATAGATATATATACAAAATCTGTAATTCAGACTGATTTTCTGATCATCATCTATATATCAATGTAAAAAATCTTAATCTTTTAGGCCATGGTGTCCTGTACATAAACTCCAAAATTCAAAATCAATTCTGTCAAATTTCAATGGAATGCGGGGTGAAAGTATGAAAACACAAGAAATGGACAATACAACCCATTCAAATATTGCTATAGAACCTTTATGGTTTCTTAGGCTGCGTTTGGATGTTGAACTGAGTTGAGATGAATTAAATTCTTTATAAATAGTAATTAGTTGAGATGGTGGAAGTTTTGTGAGGCCTACTTAAAATGAGTTTAAATATGATTTTATGATGTGTTGAATTGAAAAAAATTGTGAATCCCACGTGTAAAGAGATTTTGAGTTGAGATGAGTTTAATAATTTAAGAGTTGAATATTTAGATGTTAGACTCAATTTAAAATTAAATTGAACTGAGTTGATTTCAATAGAATCCAACAATCAAACGAGGCCTCTGAGGGGTAAAAAATAATAATTGTAATCTAGAAAAAGCAGATGAAAACAGAAGCCATTTCTTGGATTTGGGCTAAAATCTGTAGGGGTCAATGAACCTGCCTCAGAACAAGACAACTGGGGTGGTGCCCCCAACTGAGTCCATAACCTTTTTATGGAAAGAGTGTGTGAGAGTGACCCCCAAGAATCATGTACAGTACAGGCAAGTGTCACAAAGTGGTTGCATTATGCACAGATTGGAATTGAAAGGTGTCAGGTTTTTGTCCAAACTAGGAGACACTCAGCTACAGTGACATCCAAGAGTAAAGACCATTTTAAGAGCATCTTCAACTATAAGAGAAATGATACTTGCAGTCGTGAGCGTGTAGTCGCCGTGCAGTCGCTTTGAAAAAAGTGAATAAATAAGGGACTCACCTGAAAAGAAATTAATTTTTTAATAGTGGACCCTACTCTTTTTCAAAACGACTGCACGGCATTTGCGCATTCCACGACTGTATGTAGCATTACTCCAACTATAAATATCCTTATTAGAATTTGCAGCAAATGAACAAGAGGTACACAATGGCAGGCCTGAGCTTGCCCAAAGTTGTGAAGGGGTCCAAAGAAGGAACCCTACCCAATCTTACGGTTCTAATCTTCAAGCCCAAAGCATGGGCTGAGCCAACTTTATGGATCCCATCTTTGTGGCTAGCAAGTCTTCTTGGTGGTTTGGATAAATACATCAGAGCTATACTACTCCCAACAAAAGTGTCGAGTAATATATATATATAAAAAAAAAATATTTGTAATCGTGAATTATGTAACTGTCGTATAATCATTTTAAAAAAAGTGAATAAAATATAAGACCTACATTAAAAAAATTATTTTTTTAATAGTGGACCCCACTCTTTTTCAAAGTGATTACGCGACGGTTGCACACTTCACAATTATATGTAGAATTACTCTATAAAAAATCAACTTCTTAATACGTTCAGATTGATAAAATTAAAAGACTTAATTTTAGAATTGAATTTAAATGATAGGTGTTTATTAATAAGCCATATAAGAGTATTCCTTATCTAAACTTCTATCCAAAATGGTTAATCAAAAGTTATTTTATTTATTTTAATTATTTACCTTAACAAAATCTCTGCAAAAACTCAATTAAGGTCCTGTTTGGATACATAACCGGTTTCATCTTATCTTTTCTTTCAAATTCTTACACAAAATATAATAAACAATTCAAAATTTTCAAATTCTAAAACAATAATAATATTAAAAAATAATATTTTAATAATATTTTATTCAACTCATTTAAAACCATCTTATCTTATCTTACTTACTAAACAAGGTCTATTCTTCCTCTAAATCATTTAGATATTCTATATATATATATATATGTTTTTTTTTTAAAAGGTCAATATAGAACTTATTTTGACAAAATGAATAGCTCTGAATATCACTTCACCCCACTATAAAAGAACCATTATAGTCTTTCAACCGTAACATTCAAATTCTAAAACAATAATAATATTAAAAAATAATATTTTAACAATATTTTATTTAACTCATTTAAAACCATCTTATCTTATCTTACTAACTAAACAAGGTCTATTCTTCCTAAATCATTTAGATATTCTATATATATATATATATATGTTTTTTTTTTAAAAGGTCAATATAGAACTTATTTTGACAAAATGAATAGCGCTCTGAATATCACTTCACCCCACTATAAAAGAACCATTATAGTCTTTCAACCGTAACATTAGCGTCGCCCTTGACGAAAAATTCATCATCAATAGCTAACACTGAATTTGTTAAAAATAGGCCATATTTTTATTACAAAAAATGGATGATACCATCAATATTAATAAAAGAAAAATACTTTTAGTGAATTTTATAAATTAATTTGACTTGATATTATACGTTAGATTATAATACTGCATTTCAGATGAAACTACATTATCAACAATTTATATCGTAAAGTAGATTTACTTTTATTACAAAATAAATCTGGCATAATTTTATATTGTAGCCTTTCTCTAGATCGCTGCCATCGGTAATTTCACCCATTTGTTTTCTCAAATTAAGCTCCAATATAAAGCTGAGTACTTAATTGATAGTTGTCTAATTTGATTCAATACATATTTCCCACCCAAATTATCATTTACCAACATTGTTAAGACAATTGTTTTACCTTGATTTTTTAAAAGTGATGCTAGAGACAAAAAAATTTTACAAAGGGATTTCACTCACTGATATGGCCCATGTCTTTTTCTTTTTCCCCTCCCCATGCCTCTCCCCTCCTCTCCTTTCCCTCCCTTTCCCACCAGGCGACCACCCCTCTCCCCGCACCGGTGTTGTCTGTTGCCAGTGTGCTGGCATTGTCTGCGCCCCTCGGGGTGGTTGCACCCTGGCCAACTGACGACAGCCATTGACCATGACACATTGCATGGCAAGCTCACGGCACTGCCATGAGCTCCATGTCCCAGCCGGCGGTGCCACTTGGATTGTCGGAAACTTCTGTTCACTTTGAGATGGTCCCCAACTACTATGGTGGGCACGAGAAGGGGGGGAGAAAGAAAGGAAAAGGGAAAGGGAAAGGAGGAGGGAAGGGGCACGAGGAGAGAAAAAAAAAGAGAGGGACGTGACATACTGATAATGTACCACATCAATGTAGGATCTTCTTTGTGAGATTCCTTTGTGTCTCTAATGTTTTTCCTTTTTTAAATGGTAATTCCACTTGTCAAGTTTTACCATTTTTTTGTCCAAGTATGCTTGACATTTAGACCGCATTTGGATGTTTAGGTAATCTCAAGTAATTTAAGTTAAACTGTGAATAATAATATTTTTTAGATCACATTGAGTTGTGTTTAAATATACGAAATAGATTGAGATATATTTTTGAATGTATAAAGTAAGTTGATATATGTTTTAACTTTTTTATGAAAATTTGAAAAAGTAGCAGATCCATCTATGATTAGTTTAAGATAGATCGAGATGGATTGACAAACATATCTAGTTTCCTTTTGCCCAGTCTGCTTGAGCATGATCCTCTACTACAGGTCCTCATTGTAAGGCAAGAAACATGAAGAAAACTACATTCATTTCCATCTTGTAAAATATTATCCAGAGTCCATAACTTGTCCTCCAAGAAAAGGGGGGAAAAAATAAAGAAAAAGAAGTCCAAAAGTTCCACCAACATATAAATGGGAAAGCTGGAGTACATTACAGGTCGCGCAAAGAGTATCACCAACCAAAACAGTCCCATTTAAGCCATCTTTGCTCTAGAAAAGTCCATCTCCGGATGCTGCAGCAAATCAAACATTTATTACCATAGCATTTTACAGATTCCATTAGTGGGGAATTTAGCAATCAAAAGCTTATATTTACCTCAGCCATAAATTTCTTCAGAATCTCCTGTTTCTGCATCTCATCACTGGTTGGGAGGCCCATAGTCTTCTGCCTCTGATCAAACTGGAAAAAAGCACATAAAACTCCAGAATCACAAACCAATTACAAAGATCAAAACACAGAGACCAACCAAAATTTCGCAAAAGGGTAGAACATAAGACGAGGGTCAATGTGCAAATAAGGCGCTCAACTTCTGTGGCAACAGAACACGAGCTATATCTTTAGATGCCAGATAGAATAAGCAGACCCCATGAGTGAGTGAGGGAGGGAGGGAGGGAGGACTTGGCTAGAAACTCTACTACTGTAAGGGCAGCTAGAGCTAGACTTACATACTACCTATTATTTGTCCTCCTAAAGAACAATTCCAGAAACTCTTATGTAAAGGGCCAAAAGCTACAACTGTGACCACCTAAGGCTCGACTGGAACATGCCTTATAAGATATATTGGATTCCTCAACTCAACGTACGGCCAATAATTTGGTACACTCAATAACAATTTTGGGAACTTTACATGAAAAACACAGATGCTTGGTCAGAACATGCTCTTACGGACAAATTAGATTCCCCTACCTAATGTACCACGAATTAATTTGGTACCTAAATAATTACATGGTCCAAGCAAAATTCTACAAATACAAAACATAGAAACCCAAATGTTTATATAAATCAGCAGAATTCAACAACAAGAAATACAAATGGCTTTTAAAATAACATAACTTCGTTTAACACTCAATTAGTAAAAATTATTTGGGAGCCTGACTCACAAGCACTCGTGGAATAATTAAACATGGCCACAATGCTAACAAGTCTAACTAGAAAGGAAAGATAAGGAATGCTCACCAGAGGATTTTCATGAGCTAAAGCTATTGACTTGAATGGGCTAGATTTTCATGATTTTCTTGTTTCTATTTCTTCCTCTTAACTAGGTGTTCTCTATTGTATACGTACTTGGGCCTATTCCTATTGATAATCCTTTTACTTATCAAACAAAAGAAATATAAGAAAGAGGATCAGTGAAACAACCAAACATGCACATGGAGATAGTAGCCAAAGGCCAAATTTAGCAATAAAGCATCAATTATTTACCATCATCTTTTCGACAGTCTGCCGTGTTTCTGGATCCAGGTCAGATAGTTTGCTGGACTCAGGCTCAACTTTCTGGGTATCGATTTCAGGATCACCTTTGACAACCGCTTTCCACCACTCCATTTGGTTGTGCTTGGTCAAAAGAATAGATATGGCATTCTGATCCTCTGGAACAATGGGATTTATTGAGCAACTAAGAGACTTCATTCATGGCTGTTGATAAAAACAACAGCAAAAACAATGGAGTACCAAACTCTGCCCAAACACACAAATATGTACAGAATTTATATGATTGATTTAACCATATATTTGGCATTTTTGTGTGGTAATAGTAAGAACTTCCCACTAATGTCTTCCATTCACGAATTTAATCAACTTGCAATTTGTCTTGAGTAGACTAATCAAATTTTAAGCTTCAACTAGTTCATGCAGGTATTTAATGATAACATACCTATGCTCCAATAACAATCATCAGGCTTTATAGGCTGATAAAGCTCCCCCTGCAAGCATTCAAAGTGCATGATGAGCCAAGGTAAAAACAAGCAGAATGCAGCATTTTACATAGAAGGAAACAACAAATCCAGCATAAGGTTTAGCACACTACAGAAAAGCCTGCAAGCAGACTTACATCAATTATTGGAGGAAGACCCTTGAGTCCAACTTTCAGATGGTTCTTCTTAATATCACAAACAACAAACCTTGCTTTAGTTCCAGTTGGCACTGGGACATTAACAGTGACCTCCTGCAGGGACTGCGTCCAAGAATACTTCTCCAGATCAAGGCCGTTACCTCTATTTGGAGCTGCGCAGACATTCCAAATAATAATAATAATAATAATAATAAATAAAATGAAAAGTTGAAGGGCACGCCTACGCAGAAGAGATCTTTCAGACAACCAGACTCAACCTAAAGTACATTACTGCAACATTCAAGCCACGAGACTCATCCTGAATTATCAATTTAAAAATGTAAAGAGGTCGCAGGATGCAGACTCACGTAGGTGCCAATTAGAAGCGTTAGGAGTGTATGGCTCAGAAATGAAAAAAAAAAAAGAACCCATCAAATAAATCAACATATCATTGATTAAGTTTCAATTTTGTTTTTGTTTCTATACATGTTTCCAGCTATGCGCAACGATTAACTAAGACCTAGTTGTGGACATGGCCCTATCAGTTTGCCACATGGGGACTCTTATTGTCTTCCTCAATTTCTCAGTAACCCAGCACAAAAGAGTCGGTCAAGTGATCAACATTACCATCAAACCCAGAAAATGGGATAGGCAATAAAAAGTTCAAAACTTTAAAAGTTAAGCCCTTTCACTCCCTCTTTATTCTCTACAGTCTATCCCTTTACCTCATTTTTATAAGCAGCCAAATAAAAAGAAAAAAAGAAAAAAGAAGCATAGAAAGATGATTAAATTCTTGAATTTCAAATTCCGGTATACCTCTCTACATCAACCTCCATACGACCCTCAGTTGTCTCATCAAACACAACACAGAACAAGAAATTCCAGGGAGAAAGAAAAACAGAATAATCCGTACCTCTAACGCCGCTCTTCTCTTCCAACTTCTCCACCTCCATCGCCTCCTCCTTCTCTTCGTTCACTACCTTCTTCTCTTCCTCCCTCTCCACCTCGATCGCCGCCTTCTCTGCCTTCCTCCTCTTCTCCTGTGCCGCAGCCTCCGCCTTCTTCTTCCTACTCCTCTTTTCCTTCGCCGCCTTCCCCGCCGCCTCTATCTCTGCCGCCGCCGTGTCCTTCTCGAGAAAGTCGCTTTCGTCAGCGAGAAACTCGAAAACATTCTCGAGAAACCCTAGCGGGCTCGACGGATCGAAGGCCGCGCTAAACGGCACCGTCGTTGGTGACGACGAGGAAGTTTTCTTGGTGTCTTCCTCTTCTTGGAAATCGGAGATTTTTGCCATACGTGACCGTACGAGTGAAACTAGCGAGTGTACTCGGTGTCAAGTCAAATGAGTTGAATCGCGACGAGGGTTTAACGTTAAGACCCTCAGGAACGCGTATAATATAGACGTGCTTCATTTGCTGAAAACTCCCCCATGCTCATGTAATTTCAATAGAAAATTTCTTCTTGCAAATTTGTGTACCAAATATACTAATATATAAGATATTTATTTAATAAAATAGTTCAAAATAAAAATAAAAATAAAAATAATTTTTATGAGACAGTGTTCTTCTCGTAAGTTTTTTTTCTTTTTAACAAAAAATATCACGTCAATATTGATATACGATTTAATACATCAAACCGCTTTTATCTAATAAAGCTCATTTCAATAACCTCCTGAAAACTTGTTTATAGATGAAAAGCATCTATTTATATTTTGGATAATGGAAGGTTACGTCTTATCTTATTATTATAAATTTTTATATTAAATATAATAAATAATTTAATTTTTTTAAAATTTAAAATAATAATTAAATTTAAAATCATCTTATTTTATTTCACTGTCTAAATCGCAACTAAATCTATCTTTAATTTTATATTTTGTACACTCCTATAAGAAAATCCAAAAAAAAAAAAAATTGTTTTTGTAAAATTTAAAGCCATAGTAACTTTTTCTTTTTTCAAAGCAAAAGAAAAAGTCAGGATTCTCAATTTTACAGCTAATGAAAGTTCAAATATATCTATTTAACTTTAACTTTAGAACTCAAATCAGCAGAAAATAAAAAATGAATTATGTAAACTACAGTCATACTGTTGTGTATGTTGTTTCATTCTCCAAGTACAATACTAGATTAAATATAGAATTTTGTAACTCATTATCATTACATATCACATTTATTATTATTATTTTATTATTTTTAATGTATTTAGATTTATTTTTTCTAAATTAATTAAAATTTCTTCTCATTATCTATACATCACACATTTTATAAGAAAAAAATTAAAAATTAAAAAATTATGTGTAATGTATTGTATAAAGATGATGAATAAAATTTTTCTTGAAAATATAAAGCCTTTTACAGTTTTTATTCAAACTTTAGGACTTAAAAGTGAGAGAGATAAACGTCGTAAATTGGGCTTTAAAATATTTATTGGTATCTTATTAATCTATCGGAAATTATTCGGAATATAATTTTCTTCCTTTTAAATAATATATGAATAGTATCGATTTAATATAAAATAATAAATATTTTTATCATTTCATTTTTGAAGTGAAATAATTAAAGTATTATATATATATATATATTATATACATATATATTATATAAAATAGATACCATCCATTTCGTATGAGACGGAGATGTTCATCTTTAATCTAAACATGTGAGACCCATTTTTATGTTTACGAAAGAAAGTTCAAATCATCGCATGACCATTACTTTGAAAATGGACAACCAATGACTGCAATACAACAAATAGGAGAAATACAATAAGTAATTAATTAATACGTACCGAAATTTATAAGGAAGATGACTCAAATAATGATTGGATAACTTACACTTGGGCCCCCATAAACGGTGGGAGCAAGGTAAGCCATTGGATGACCATAAAAGCTAATTTCTTCTTGCGGACCAATCATTCCGGAAATAGCCATTGTTATATTGGAGAGTGCTCGGCATATTATAGTAGCAGTAACCTGTTATATATCCATGATATATGCATGTAAACATAATTTATGACATTATTTAGCAGCTTGTCATGCTCTCTCATTATAAACATTTTTTTTAAACAATGATTTATACAAATCTCAATATACAAGCCTGATCATGGAGTCCGTCTATTTCTAAAAAAGTGAACCTGATCATGAAAACATATAAAAAAAATTTACTTTTTTTCAACGAGTTCGGCCGGTCTGCGCAAGGCTTCCACAATTATTTATGTACGTGATGAATTACTTATATCGGATTATATAATGCTTCACTTGAATTTGGATATACATGATTAATTAATCCTTTGACAATAATTAGCTAGCTTGAGATATAAAACTGCAGTGTTAGGTCCAAGGAGATCGATCGTATGTACGTACTTACCTTGGTTCCAAATGTTCTGAATACTAACCCAAGACACGTACTTGTGAATATAGGTTCAAGTGAGAGCTTTTTTCTATCAATGATGGCCTTTGCTTTCCGAACATAATCCAATGGGTCGTCTTGCAAAGCAATGGTGAATGGGAGGAACAAATATCCGATCACATTGCCCCACCTAATTTTCGACCCCTTAGCCATCATATCAGCCATATCCTGTTTAATTAAAATTAATTTTTTTTTTTCTATTAGAGGCATGATGATTTGATGCTTAGTCATGTAATTTAGAGTTTGTACTGTTTTTTAGAGTTTGGATTTAATGTTGTAGCATTAATTAAGGCATATTGGGATGATGAAGCTATATTTTCCAAACTATTACATAAAGATAATTTACCTGTATTCCTGCAGATTTTCTGAGATTGACGAGAATGTCGACTGTCCTAAAGCGGATACCTTTAGGGATATTGCTATTGCTTTGCTTCACTCGTCCATCTTTCTGCTCCTCACCACCTGTACATGATGAGTGAACTATATTATATGCATTAGGGATAAGCATTAATGCTGGTCGGTAGCTTATACATGATGATATATACGCATATTGAAAAATACTATTAATCATCATTGTGAGTGTCATTGTGATCTTATTATTTTCTCATATGGAATCAATGATTGACAACTTATCAGTTAAGCATTTAATTAATATCATATAATTAGAAGACGTACGATAAATATCATTACCAGGAAACTGCTTTTATTTTCCTAGAAGATAAGAGCTACTTCCTTTGGGAATTACTGCAACAACTAAACATGATATTATAGAGTACCCATGCATAATTGCTTGAGCAGAAGTGCAAATGGGGACTTTTCAATTAAAAATGCCATGATCAGCATGAATGAGGTTAAACAATATATTAAGACATCACAAAATGATCGTCTTTGGAATTGTTGGAAACTTACTATATCTATGATTCATATATCTCAATAGGCCAGCTTGAGTTATTCCAATAACAACTTCGTTTACAGTCTGTAAAATTCATTCACATGATCAAAATTATGAAAAAAACAAAAGCTTTATTTATTTGGTAGGATTGTATCAAGAAAGTGCATAAAGAAATGCCTATCAATTGACAATTAAGCATCATTCGCTGCTTGAAACAATATTCTTACAATAAAACAACTTATAATAGTCATCCTAGTGTGGTTTTGGAGAGAGATCAGGTGGTGTTTACTTTGGAATTTATTACAAATATATTTAAACTTTTTTACATATGTTTATATTATATAACTAACTTAAAGTTTTAGTAATCATAAATTGGTGCAATTCCAAGTTTGTTTCGCATCGCTATTGGTAAGTCACTTCGTCCCTCTCTCTCTCTCTCTCTCTCTCTCTCACTCCTTTCTTTGTCTCTGCCCAATGGTCGCATCTCCCTGCCTCTCTTCCTGACCACCACATGCCATAAGAAGGCCTCTCTTTCTCTCTTCGTATGAAGCCAGCCACTGTGACTAGTAGAGGCCGCCACACCTTGTGTTAAGAGGTGGCTTGAATTCAGTTGAAACAGTGCTGTGTCGTATGTTCGCTCTAACAGAGGTTCATTCAGCTCGAGTGAAATCAGAGAGAGAGCTTTGCTCGATACTCGCTCGAGATTTAGCTCGAGCGAAATCAGACAGAGAGCTTCGCTCGACATTCAGCTCGAGCGAAATCAAGCAGAGAGCTTCGCTCAAGCATCGCTCGACATTCAGCATGAGCGATATGAAGACAGAGAGCTTCGCTCGACATTCAGCTCGAGCGATATTCAGCTTGAGCGTTTCGCTCGACATCGCTCATCTATTGGCTTGAGCGAAATGTACAAAACCTACGCTTGCTCGACACTCGCTCGAGTGTTCACTCGAGCCAATGTTCACTTTTGTGAACATTCATTGTTTCTATAAATATCAAACGGCGCCTCCCTTTCCAATAGACTTCAGAAATCATATTTTTGTCTTGTTTTAGTGATTTCTTGAGAGAAGTTAGAGAGCTAGAGAGATAACTTCTTTGTGAAAGAAGTTTTGTATTATTCTTCTGTACTCCATCTTTGTTGATAGTGGAATCTCCGATACCTACCCCACCAGTGGACGTAGGCTCACTTTGAGCCGAACCACTTAAATCTTGGTGTTGTTTCTGTGTGATTGTCCGTATTTTCTTTTGCTTATTTTCGCTACTATACTTTGAGTTAGTCTTAGATATACAGTTATTCCCAACAAACTGGTATCAGAGCTTGGCTCAGGGTGATCTGGTAGGATGGCTATGGCTAAGTTTGAAGTGGAGAAATTTGACGGTCAGAACAGTTTCAGTTTATGGCGCATCAAGATAAAGGCTTTACTGCGACAACAGAGCTTGTTAAAAGTATTAGAAGAGAAGGTATCTGACGATTCTCCGGCTCCTTCAAAAGAAGAAGAAGAAAAGGTACATAGTACTATTCTTTTGTCACTATCTGATGGAGTTTTAAGGGAGGTTGCTGACGAGGAGACTGCAACTGGTCTTTGGTTTGCACTTGAGAATCTGTACATGAAGAGATCTCTCACCAACCGTTTGTATTTGAAACAATGGTTATACATTCTCAAAATGAAGGAAGGTACTCTTATTTCTGAACACTTAGATGAATTTAATAAAATCATTGTAAATCGGACTTTAAAATATTTATTGGTATCTTATTAATCTATTGGAATATAATTTTTTTCCTTTTAAATGATATATGAATAGTATCGATTTAATATAAAATAATAAATATTTTTATCATTTCATTCTTGAAGTGAAATAATTAAAGTATTATATATATATATATATATATATACACTACAACAGAGTGTGTCTTTTGTGACATAGGAAACTGTCACAAAAAAAGGGCAAACCGTCACCACGACCGTCACCTAAAGTGCGTCACAGAAAACATTTGGTGACGGTTTACTGTTCAACCGTCACAAAAAATATTTTTAGTGACGGTTGGAAGTGTTCCGTTCGGTACAACGTTCGAACATTAATATTTTTGTGACGGTTATAAACTGTCATAGAAAATAATGTTCGGACGTAAAATAAAACGTTCGGAAGTTATACCCAACCGATTGGTGTTCGAATGAGAGAATTTGACGTTCGTTGAATATCGTTCGAACGTATAATATTTACATTTGGACGTTATCCCAACCGATTGGCTTTCGAATGAGAGAATTTTACGTTTGTTGATTATCGTTCGAACGTAATATATTTACGTTCGAATATTTGTTCGAACGTAAATGTAAATGTTCAAACGTAGCGCGTATAATGTTCGGACGTTATTTCGAATGTAAACGAAGGAGCGTTCGAATGCAAGTTCTTTGTTCGAACGTTAATCGCTTTACCGTTCGAACGGTTTGTTCGTTTTAGCGTGAATACGTTCAAACGTTTGTTAGAGTGTGAACCAACGTTCGAACGATTTTTATTTACATTCGAACGTACAGATCAGAAATACTAATTTCATAAAATTTAAAAACATAATACCAATGTTATCATATTACATACCCAATTAACAATAACAATGTCTTATAAAAGCACAAAATTAGATATTAAAACTAGTTAGAAATATTGATAAAATTTATTTCTTCTTTTTCCCTCACCCACGGGGATTCTGTTGCAACGACATAACACGCTCCATTTGCACCATCATCTCTCGTTGCACTTGCTCTTGCACTTCATTGCGTATTCTTTTCTCCTGGTCTCTCTGTTGGACCTGCAAACGCGTCTCTAAATGAGATTGTCGTTCTAAGAGAGACTCTAACTCTTGCTGTCTCGACCTCATATACTCATTCTCACGTCGTGCAGCTTCTAAATCTGCGTAACAAAAATGTGTAATACAGATAATATAATCTCAAACTGTCCACACTGGACAATTCAGGAATCAGTGGACACATAAATGTACACTGATTCCCAAACGGGTCTAAGGGTGCAATGTTACATGCATCTAGCAAAAAATCATACTAACAATATCTCCATGTTGTTTACATTAACAATGTCACATTCAAGTAGTGTTATATTGTTAAATTAAAGAGAGATGAAAGATTATGTGACTCTAAGTTTCGTGTCTTGTTCACAACAATGGAGAATTATCTTGAAGAAATGTTTAAATTTTAGTCTAATTAATTAACCGTCACAAACTGTTCGAGCTTGACAACTCTCAAGGCCGGAGAGACTATGACAATCAAGCAATTAAATTGAAATTTCAACATTTCTTCAAGATAATATTCCCTCGTTGTGTACAAGATCATCATTCTTAAAGTATAATTTTAATTGTTATACTTAATTTCAAAAGTTATACTATAATTTTAATTTTTATAATTCGTAAGTAGTTATTTTAATTGTTATACTTAATTTCAAATATTATTATCACATTTTAGTTATGATAGTCAAGCAAATAGACTAAAATTTAGATATTATAATTGATATATATAATTTTAAAGGTTATTATATAATTTTAATTATTATTCACAAAACATGTATTAACAAAGCTTAAGGACAATATATTTGTAACAATGTAAACATATTCAAACGTAATTCACAAAATATTATGTGACCCTAAGTTTCGTGTCTTGTACACAACGAGGGAGAAGATCTTGAAGAAATGTTTAAATTTTAGTCTAATTACTTAACCGTCACAAACTGTCCGACCTTGACAACTCTCAAGGCCAAAGAGACTATGACAGTCAAGCAATTAAATTAATATTCCAACATTTCTTCAAGATCATATTCCCTCGTTGTGTACAAGATCATCATTCTTAAAGTAGAGTGTCATTTTAATTGTTATACTTAATTTCAAAGGTTATACTATAATTGTTATATATAATTTCTGAGATTATTATATAATTTTAATTATTATCATTCCACAATTATAATCTTAATTGTTATACTTAATTGAGTGAGTTATTTATTTATTATAGACAATAAGTATATAATTTTTATATAAGCATCTATTTGATCCTTATTTTCTTTCTCTTTAGTTTATAATAAATAAGTATATTTACATATTCCAACTCTACTTATTTAGTAGGTTCAAGACTTTTTTATTGAAGAGTATTTTAAAGGTTATATTAAAATTTTAATCATTATCATTATTAAAGTATAATTTTAATTGTTATACTTAAATTTCAAAAGTTATAATATAATTTTAAATATTATAATTCTTAAAGAGTTACTTTTATTTGTTATTACTTAATTTCAAATTATATTATCAATATTTAATTATTACTATTCTTAAAATTTCTTATTTTAATTATCATACTTAAATTTCAAAGATTATAATATAATTTTAATTATTATAATTCTTAAAGAGTTATTTTTATTTGTTATTACTTAATTTGAAATATTATTATCACAATATTTCAAATTCATATCACAACATATTCACAATAACTCACAAACTATTTACAAACTATACAAACAATAATCACAATATATTCACAATAACCCACAATATATTCACAAAACATGTATTAACAAAGTTTAAGGACAATATATTTGTAACAATGTAAACATATTCAAACTTAACTTCACAAATAATAATTTAAATTGCTCAAGTTCATATCACAATATATTCACAATAACACACAATATATTCACAAAATAATATGCCACATGTATTAACATATTCCTAAACTTGAGTAAGCAATAAACATGTATTAACAAAGCCTAATGACAATATATTTCTAATAATGTTTCTTTAAAACGTCATTTAAAAATAATAAACACAATATTTCAAATTCATATCACAATATATTTACAATAATTCACAAACTATTTATAAACTATACAAACAATAATCACATTATTTCAAGAATAAGCATAAAATCACATGCAACAACATATTGATAAAGTTTAGAAATATACCTAGCACTCACAATGTCCTAGCCTCTTACAAATCAAAATCTTCCAACTTCCCAAAACAACCAATCATTCAAAAAAATACAATACTAATTTATTAGAAATATTCTATAACAAAAACACAATATAAATATCATAAAAAGACAATAAATTAGAATTTTTTCTTACCAAGACTCAACTCTCTCTCACTCTCTAACTCAACTCTCTCTCACTCTAACCCTCTCTCTCTCTCTCTCTCTCTCTCTCTCTCTCTCTCTCTCTCCTACAGAGCCTCATGCCGTAAGCAACTTCTAACTCTCTCACTCTCTGTTGCGCGCACGGGAGAAGAAGAAATGATATGTTTCTCCCGTGCACGTACTGATTAAGTTCTAAAATTATTAGTTCACACGTTTGAACGTTTAAGTTGTACGTCCGGACGTTATATTCTAAAATTTTCCTGCCCAGAACGTTCGGACGTTTACAATACACGTTCGAACGTAACCTTCTTCTGATGTAACATAAAATCTAGCGGGAAAGTTCCCGCACTTTCCTCATATATGTTCGAATGTATCACAATTTTCCGTTCGAACGCTCGTAGATTTTCAGATGAACGTTCCAACATCTAATTAAGACGTCCGAACGTACATTTCATCAAAGTGTTACCATATTTGAGCGGGAAATTTCCCGCACTAATTTAACTAATGTTCGGACGTTAACAGATTTGGCGTTCGGATGTACATAATTTTTTGGTGATTTTCATCAAATAACGTTCGAACGTATAGTATAAACGTCCGAACGTCTGAATAATCACACAGATACCTTAATCGAGTGGGAAATTTCTCGCCTCTTAGTTTAACGTTCGAACGTTAACTTGAAAGGTTCAAACGTACTATTCTTACTATACTTATTAAATGAGAACATAAATCATGTATATAATATATAAACTATACTATATATATATAAATCTTAAGGATATATATTAAATTCTAACTTATATACTAACTTATAACATAATATATATACTACATTGTATATATCTAACACTATATACTACATTGTATAGTATGATAACATAATACTTTAAATGAGAACATAAATATATATAATATATAAACTATACCATATATATAAATCTTAAGGATATATATTAAATTGTTACTTATTAAATTCTAACTTATATACTAACTTATAATATAATATATATACTACATTATATATATCTATAACTCTATACTACATTGTATAATATGATAGCATAATACTTTAAATGAGAACATAAATGTATATAATATATAAACTATACCATATATATAAATCTTAAGGAGACATATATTAAATTGTTACTTATTAATTTCTTTATTATACACTAACTTATAATATAATATATATACTACATTGTATATATCTAACACTATATACTACATTATATAGTATGATAGCATAATACTTTAAATGAGAACATAAATATATATAATATATAAACTATACCATATATATAAATCTTAAGGATATATATTAAATTGTTACTTATTAAATTCTAACTTATATACTAACTTATAATATAATATATATACTACATTGTATAGTATGATAGCATAATACTTTAAATAAGAACATAAGTGTATATAATATATAAACTATACCATATATATATAAATCAAATGGTCCATATATTAAATTGTTACTTATTAAATTCTTTATTATATACTAACTTATAATATAATATATATACTACATTGTATATATCTATAACTCTATGATAGCATAATACTTTAAATGAGGACATAAATATATATAATATATAAACTATACCATATATATAAATCTTAAGGATATATATTAAATTGTTACTTATTAATTTCTTTATTATACACTAACTTATAATATAATATATATACTACATTATATATATCTATAACTATATACTACATTGTATAGTATGATAGCATAATACTTTAAATGAGAACATAAGTGTATATAATATATAAACTATACCACATATATATAAATCAAATTGTCCATATATTAAATTGTTACTTATTAAATTATTTATTATATACTAACTTATAATATAATATATATACTACATTGTATATATCTATAACTCTATACTACATTGTATAGTATGATAGAATAATACTTTAAATGAGAACATAAATGTATATAATATATAAACTATACCATATATATAAATCTTAAGGATATATATTAAATTGTTACTTATTAATTTCTTTATTACACACTAACTTATAATATAATATATATACTACATTGTATATATCTATAACTATATACTGCATTGTATAGTATGATAGCATAATACTTTAAATGAGAACATAAATGTATATAATAAAGAATATTTATGTATTAAATGTATTAAATCCATATCACAGAATATTCACAATATTCTTACAACAATATTTATACACATATTAATTCATCAATAAACATCATAAACTCATAAACTATTCACAAAATTTACAAACAATAATCACAATTATTTCAAGAGTAAGCATAAAATCACAACAACATGTATAAACATATTGCTAAACTTCAAAAATATAACAAGTACTCACAAACATCAAACCAATTTGGCTTAATTGTCAATAATATTATATAACATCTTAATATATAACATAAACATTTATAATATAATATATTATAGATATTATTTTTGAAATTAAATTGACAAACGTTCGGACGTAATTATTATTACGTTCGAACGTTCTGTGTATATAAGGCCAAACCGAACGTCGAAACGACATTTCCAAAACGTAATTATCATCCGTTACGTTGCACGCCGCCACGCCTCCGTCACCGCCGCCGTCAACTCCGCCAAAACCGTCACAAAAAGGTAGGCATTCATCTTTTATTCAAATAACATATATTTTATTGAGATTTGGATTGACTTTTTTTTAAAATCGGATAAGTGGTGGCTGAATATTCAACTCCATTTTCCGGCCACCGTGGCCAACTATTGGCCGAATAGTCATCGTAGAAATGTTTCTTGAAGTGTATACTTTATTTCTACGGTGACATTTCGGCATTTAGAACCTTGTAGAGAAATTTTCGAGATTTCAATAATGGCTGAGTCGACTTAGCTCTGCGTCGTAACGTTCGAATGTTTCACCAAGACGTTCGAACGTACGACGTTTAAATTACAGAGCCGTTACGACTTCTACGTTCGAACGTAACCTTCTTACATTCGGACGTCATATTCATCAATTTTCATAAACGTTTAATGTATACGTCAGGACGTACTACTTTTTAAATATTATTAAACGACATACGTTCGAACGTGAATATTTTACTTTCGAACGTAAATCACATACAGTCGGACGTTTAATTATAACGTCCGAACGTAGTGATTTTCTACGTTATTCATGCTTCGACGTTCGGATGTTAGTATTTACGTTCACACGTAAAACAAATACGTTTGAACGTAAAACATAAACGTCCGAACGTACGTCAGCCAATATTTATTTACTGTTTATGTTCGAACGTATATGTTTTACATTCGAATGTATATGTTTTACATTCGAAAATCAATTTATTTACATTATTTTATGTGCGAACGTATAAATTAACGTTCGAACGTGAAAGACGAAATGTTCGAACGTTAATGCAGAGCAGCTTCAAATTAATACAAAAAAATGCATTAATGTAAATAATTTTTTTTCCTTTTCTATTTTCAAGATATGGCTCTTCCACTGCATACTAGGAAATGAGGGAGGGAAGGAGCCACGTCGAACACTGCCCGTATCGGAGCTCGTACTGTTATGGTAGAGTAAGAGGTCCTGATTAATGAGTTCGACGAACTCTGTTGGGAGCAGATGAACCTGAGAGATGTTTTCCTCAGTAGAGGCTGGGGAAATATTTGCACATTAAGGGGGAAGGTGTACCTCTCAGTGGTTCAAGAATTTTATATGAGGATGTGTGACATGCCTCAAGATGCATCCTCTCACACTGTGACTGTACGTGGTGTTTCCATTGAGGTATCACCAGATGTCATCGGCGAGCACCTTGGGATTCATCGAGGAGTTGAGACATTTGCACACTCAACACACCGTGAGGATGTAGGCACTTCTACATCATCTACTGGCCAGGCATTTGAGCCAGCATCAGCCAGAGATGCAGGCCAGTCAGAGGTTGAGGATATTGGCGTCGAGGCTCGGGATGATGACCGAGACGAGGATTTCTACATCCTCACCGGGAGGGACCGCATGCAGATCGAGCGGAAGAACGCCTTCAACCAGAACCATCTGCTGCATTTCTTCCGCATGTTGCACCTTATTGTTGCAACAAAAGTCGATCTCGTGGCCCATAAAACCACATTTAGTCAGCTTCGGGCATAATTTTTGATACAAGTGGCACGTGGAGATCCAATAGATTTGCCATTGCACATCTTTGAGAGGATCCGTTACGAGGCGAGCATCGTCTCCACGGATAATCTCCCATACGGTGTCCTAATCAACCGACTATTATTTGCACGGGGAGTGCCGACCCAGCCAGAGGAGCGGGTCAAAAATCAGATGAGCCCCCTCGACATGACCACGCATCGACGTAGCATTGGACAGGCGAGGGGACGTCAGCCACCCCTGAAGAGGATCTAGTTCCTCCGATGCAGCCTGAGCCAGGTCATGTCTGGAGTAGTAGTCAGCATACGTCGAGCACATCTGCAGGAGATGTGCGGCCTGCTTGGGTTGATGTAGTCACCTCACAATTGACTGCGCATATCGATCATAAGATCGATCGATCGCTCTAGGCTATATCGGCGTCTGTTGCCGAACTCACCCATCGTGTAACTATCCTCAACGACAAGGTTGATACCTTGACTGAGGAGGTACGGAGTTCGACTTTTGCAGATACGTTATCATTTGACTGTTGTTTACTACATTTTATTAAATCTTGTCTTTTATTTTTAATATTTGTAATGAAAAATATTATTGAATATTTCTATCGTTTGTTAATTTCAATTTTTAATCTTCTTTGATGTTATATTTTTCAACTTTAATACTAAATCACTGCATTTCAAATATATATAAACATAAATATATATTTATATATTACAAATTGTGTATATATAAATATATACAATTCAATTTTTTAGACTTGTTCACAAATTATGCACAATAAAAATCACATAATTTTTAAATTAAAGTCATTTAATTTAAATTTACAATGAACGTTCGAACGTTATTACTTAACGTTCGAATATTGGCGCAAACTTTTTACGTTTGAACGTTAATTAATAACGTGCGAACGGTTGCGCCAAAACATTTTACGTTCAAACGTAAACAGACATAACGTTCGAACATATATGTGACGTTCGAACGTATATTTCCCATGTGTTGGAACGTAAAAAAATCTCATTCTATCCTTAGTGACGGTTTCCAGAAACTGTCATAGAAAATGCCTTTTAGTGACGGTCTATGGACTGTCACAATTTTCCAACCGTCACTAAAAAGCAATTGTGTTGTAGTGATATATATATATATACATATATATTATATAAAATAGATACCATCCATTTCGTATGAGACGGAGATGTTCATCTTTAATCTAAACATGTGAGACCCATTTTTATGTTTACGAAAGAAAGTTCTAATCATCGCATGACCATTAAACGACCTGGAGCGCATCACATAATAATAATAATAATAAAAATAAGACATATTAAGTAAATCTTACAGTATTTATTCCTGCCCATATAGATATTTCATACAACATTAAACGACAAAAAAAATGTCTAGGTCCACTTTATTTAGAGAAAATCTATTTAACACATTTTTTTTAACACACCTAGCACACATTTATTTATCTTTCCCACTAAAGTGGATTTTTTTTTTTTTTTTCTTTTGAACTAATAGATCATATCATATCATATTAAAAAGTCGTCCTAATTTTGAATATATTCTGAAATGGTAAGATCAATTAATTTTAGACAACATCCTGCAGCTTGATGAGTCCTTTATTGAGTGCAGCATCTCGAACGAGTTTAAGTGATTCTTCAATGTTGTTACAGAGCTCGTGAGGATCAGGAATCACACTTGGGTCAGCTGACAAAGAAATAGTCATCTTGTTTACGTAACTTTGAAAATGGACAACCAGTGACTGCAATACAACAAATAGGAGAAATACAATAAGTAATTAGTTAATACGTACCGAAATTATAAGGAAGACGATTCAAATAATGATTGGATAACTTACACTTGGGCCCCCATAAACAGTGGGAGCAAGGTAAGCAATTGGATGACCATAAAAGCTAATTTCTTCTTGCGGACCAATCATTCCGGAAATAGCCATTGTTATATTGGAGAGTGCTCGGCGCATTATAGCAGTAGTAACCTGTTATATATCCATGATATATGCATGTAAACATAATTTATGACATTATTCAACAGCTTGTCATGCTCTCTCATATAAACATTTTTTTTTAAATAATGATTTAGACAAATCTCAATATACAAGCCTGATCATGGAGTTAATCTATTTCTAAAAAAGTGAATATGATCATGAAAACATATAAAAAAATTCACTTGAATTTGGATATGATTAATTAATCCCTTGGTAATAATTTATAATTTGACAATAACTAGCTTGAGCTATAAAACTGAAGTGTTTGGTCTAAGGAGATCGATCGTATGTACGTACTTACCTTGGTTCCAAATGTTCTGAATACTAACCCAAGACTCGTACTTGTGAATATAGGTTCAAGTGAGAGCTTTTTTCTATCAATGATGGCCTTTGCTTTCCGAACATAATCCAATGGGTCGTCTTGCAAAGCAATGGTGAATGGGAGGAACAAATATCCGATCACATTGCCCCCCCTAATTTTCGACCCCTTAGCCATCATATCAGCCATATCCTGCACGTTTAAATTCTGTTAGAGGTATGATGATTTGATGCTTAGTCATTTAATTTAGAATTTGTAGCATTAAGGCATATTGGGATGATGATGCTATATTTTTCAAACTATGACATAAAGATAATTTACCTGTATTCCTGCAGACTTTCTGAGATTGACGAGAATGGCTGTCCTAAGACGGATACCTTTGGGGATATTGCTATTGCTTTGCTTCACTCGCCCATCTTTCTGCTCCTCACCACCTGTACATGATGAGTGAACTATATTATATGCATTAGGGATATTAGGCATTAATGCTGGTGTCGGTAGCTTATACATCATGATATATATGCATATTGAAAAATACTATATATTAATCATCATTGTGAGTATCATTCATGTGATTTTATTATTTTTTGATACGGAACCAATGATTGATTGACAACTTATTAGTTTAACATTGAATTATACCATATAATTAGAAGACGTACGATAAATATCATTACCAGGAAGCTGCTTTTATTTTCCTAAAAGATAAGAGCTACTTCATTTGGGAATTACTGCAACAACTAAACACGATATTATAGAGTACCCATACATAATTGCTTGAGCAGAAGTGCAAATGGGGACTTTTCACTTAAAAATGCCATGATCAGCATGAATGAGGTTAGACAATACATTAATACATCACAAAATGATCGTCTATGGAATTGTTGGAAACTTACTATATCTACGATTCAGATATCTCGATAGGCCAGCTTGAGTTATTCCAACAACAACATCGTTTACAGTCTGTAAAATTCATCCACATCAAAATTACGAAAAAAAACAAATGCTTTATTAATTATTAGAGAGGATCGTATAAAGAAAGTGCATAAACAAATACCTATCAATCGACAATTAAGCATCATGTGCAGCTTGAAACAATCTTATGATAAAACCACGTAATGTGAACAATCTCCCAATGTGGTTTTGGAGAGAGATCAGGTGGTGTTTACTTTGGGATTTATTACAAATATATTCAAACTTTTTTACGTATGTTTATATTATATAACTAACTTAAAGTTTTAGTAATCATAAATTGGTGCAATCCCAAGTTTGTGCCGCACCGCCATTGTAAGTCACTCTATTGCAGCCTACTAAAGCTGCATGTCGTATGGTCTCTAAAGAGTCAACTACAAGTTGCTCTCAAGTTGATGTAGCTACAAGTCGTTGATACTAGAATATTTTTAGCATACTGTTTTGCTATTTTGTTTTATTAGTGAGCTGTATAATTGGTTATTTTTAGGAAGTGTCAGTTAGGCTATGCACGACAAGCTGAATATATGAGCCTTTCTTGATGATTCAATTGTACAATTTTTACAGACTATTCTCTACACATTAATGGCGTGAACCTTTCTCTTCTCTTTTGTTCTTTTTCTTTCCTTTTACTTTCTTACACACTCTGCCCCCCCTCTCCTATGATCTCTCTCTCTCTCTCTCTCTCTCTCTCAGTGCTAAGCCAATCACCGTGACTAGTGGAGGCTGCCACACCTTGTCTAGCCATGCCGCCTTGCTTCGTTGAACCCTCCTTGCAACGCCACCATGCCTTGACCCCAAAATCTAGTTGCTCTACCTCACTTTGCTATGGTAAGTTTTTGGATCCCTCTCAATCGTGTAATTGTCGGTTCATCTATGGCTAACTTGGGTTGTTAAATTTTTTGGACGGTTGAGAAATTTTGTGCATTAAGACTGTGTTTGTGAAATTTGTGTAATGGTATTGGTTTGAGTGGAGGTTGGTTTTGAGATATCATGGACATAGGAGGAAGTGGTTTGCGACCTTGACTTCGGTATACAAATATGTTCAGGTTGAGAATGTGTTTGTTATGTGGGGCTTCTAATGGATATTATAAGTACTGCAATTCAAGGAGGGTGGGTTGATTATCGGTGGAGTTGTATTTTTGGGACATATCTTCCTTGGGCCATTATAAACTTGAGACACCAGGTGCAGTAGATGTTGAATGGCTCGTTTATGGGCTCAAACTTGGTTCTAATTGAGCTGTAGTTCGGACTATAGAATTTCGTTATTTATGTTGGTTTAATGATGCTATGAGTTATTAATATACCGGTAGTGATTTGGATTAGGTTATGATATTGCTACTATTATTCGGACTCAAGGCTTAGATAGTATATTTCAAAAGTTAGGTAAGCGGGACTTTTATACTAGATTTTGTATAAAATAGTAGTAGAAGAGGTATAAGGGTATGATTACCCTAACTGATAAAGGTATATGGTAATACTTAGTACTTAACAACTTCTGTACAGCTTATTAATAGATTTAAAAATTTTCGGACTTGTTATTTTTATTTAAATGTGCTTGATTTTTTTTAAAAAATATTTTTATTATATACTAGTAAAATAATTAATATAGTTTGGTTGTCATTGTATCATTGCTCTTGACAACACTATTAAAGTCTTCGGCCGTGTCCCACATCATTCAAAGATGTTGGAAATCGAAATGCATCCAAATCAAAGTATAATTAATGGCATATATGAAATTGTGCATGTCCAACTTCATGGGACCATTAGTTTGCAAGCTTGAATGAAAAAGAAAGTTGTGAACCAACGCAAGTACATACCGTGTTCATTGCATTCTTCACGAGCTTTATGTCGTCCAAGCTGACTGTCCGATGCACGAATTTTTTGACGTTCAGCTCAACCCCGGGTGCACCTTTGATCGGAGTTTTCGTGTCATTCAGAAATAGAATGGTCGCCACAAACAGCAAGACATCCACGAAAGTGTTCCAAATCAACCTTAAAAACAGCCAAATTGCTAAAAAGAACCACCAAAATCCATCCCACGAATTAAACGTCGAACCTGCCCGTTTTCTCACTGGAACACTCGGCAATGCTTCTGGGTCAGAGGTTTTCCGTGTACAGGCTAGGAGAAGGGATACGAGGGATGCACCATCGCCCATCGAGTGGTGAATCCTAAAGACCCCAACAGCCTCTGCATCTGAGGTTTTGATGTTGAGAATGTGGAGTTCCCATAATGGTTTGGAGAGGTCTAAGGGAGTTCTTGTGACATTTGACACGTAGTCTTCAACAAATCTGTCTGGAAAATCTATGTTGGGATCCAATTCGGGAACAATAATATGATCCTCCAGATTTACTTTCGTCCGAGTCCATTTTTGATTTTTGCAGTACTTGTTGCCATCAACGACCTTTAATTAATTTGTTTCATGAAATAGAAAGAAACAAATTAAATACGTTAAGAAGATTGAATTGTACAAGCTGTGGCCAGCAACTGATCAAAATGCCACTTCGCTCGCCTCATGGTTTACTTTATGGCATTGATCAAGCTAAGTAAGCCATGATTTTCGATCGACCCCATGCGTACAGAAAATTAAGAAGCGGAGAAGAAATTATAGGGCAGGTATGATACATTTCTTACCATCTTGCTGGAGAATCTAGGATGCTTGACCAAAGTTTGCTCCAAACCAGCCTTAACAACGTCAGGATTGATTCTTGTCTTGCACCCCATGATGGCAATGATATAAACGTTAAAGCGTGGCGCATGAAAGAACCGAGCAGCTGGACTTAGTGGCTCCTCATCATGATGACTGTTTCTTGTTGCCTTGACATGATCACCCATCATCATTTTGTTTCTGCAATTCCCTACTAGTCTTCTAGCTTTGTGGATGATTTTGTTTCACGAAGCTTTCAAAAAACTGTTTGTCTTCTCCTGCTGGGACTTCAGTACTATTAATATTGGAATAGAGATAGGGTTACTATCCTCTTATCATCCATTTATTATTTATTATGGATATGAAGTTTTTTTATTTGTTTATGATTTTTTTAATTATTTTTTTAATATTCTTAATCATTAAAAGATAAATAAAAAAATATATAATTTTATTAATAGTCATTTCTTTAACTATTAAGTAAACTAAAAAAATTAAATATAAAAAAAATAATAAATTCGTAATTGGAGATCCTAACCCTATCTTTTATCCTTGATTACTGTGGGCTTGTATTCCTTTGAATGGGATTAGATTGTGAGTTTGGTCAAAGTATTACGCACGGCTCTTTTAATGGCTAACTGCTTGCAATGGAATTAAAGAAATGTTTGTGACAATCACTTAACTTCCTTGAAAAAATAGGAGGCTTAACTACAGTACTCCCTCAATAATATCGTTTCTTTTTATATTAATCCATCCATCCAACTGCCTACCTCCGCACACAAACATTAATAAGAATATTCCTAGTAATTAATGTTACGTGGGTCTTTCCCCACCGCTAAATAATAGTTTTAATTATTATTATTTTTACATATATTTCTTAATACTTTTAAATATTTTTTAAAAAATTACAATATTATTAAAAAATAATTCTTTTATTATTAAATAAAAATAAAAAATTAAAATTAAAATAAAAAATTCAAACGGCAACACTGAGCAATAAATTTGAGTGGTGAGAATAGTATTTTTAATCTTAATGTTAACCCACCCCATTCACCTCGTAATCCGAAAGCAAGATCTAGCTAGCTAGCTAGGAACTTCTGAAAGAAAAATTTTCTAACCAAAATTGACTGCCCAATATTGCAAGAGTACTTCGTAATAACTTCAATTTCAAAAGCATAAAATGAAAATGTGAAGTCTAAGCAAATATACATTTCCTTTAATTACTTGAAGATGATGCCTGTTGGCCGGCTAAGTCAACGGCAAAAAATGCAATGATAAATGGCGAGAGATCAGGTGTGAGAGAGGAGAGATAAGGGCAGATTTGAAGAGTTATAAGATGAGAATTTTTAATTTTAAATCAAAGTTTAAAATATTATTTTTTAATATTATTATTGTTTTGAGATTTGAAAAAGTTGAATTGAAATTTGAAAAAGTTGAATTATTTACTATATTTTGTGTGAGAACTCGAAAAATTTATAATGATGAGATGAGATGAAAATTTAGTTAATAGTATTATATATGCTAATTACAAAAAAATTGTCTTTTTTCAGGTTATAATCTAAATTACATCATTTTCTTGATTTGTTGAAAGCCTTTTTTGTAAGAATAGGCTGAAGTGGGAAAATGAGTTATCTTAATCTCACAATCGTGGGTTCGGACCTCGATTAGTGTAGTTTGGGGTCGACGATGGTGGTTTGGAGCTGCGGTATGGTATTTGTATGTACGTTCATTGTAGTAAATAAAAGCTAAATACAACAAATATAAGTAGAGAACAAGACACACATATTTACGTGGTTTGACACCAAGCTTACGTCCATGAGTCATTTGGGGTGCAAATGATAAAACAAGAGCTTCCCATCTGGAGATTGAAGAAGCTCTATCCCTAGTCATCCCGAAGTCTGGAGTTGAGGTAGGGAATGAAATCTGTTGACGGTTACACTGAGGAGGAAAGACATGAAAACCTAGTTTTAAGAGTTGACATACCAAAATCTCTTAGCACTCTGCAGATTGAAGGTTTCGTTGATTTGTTACTTGAGGTCGAGTGGGATTATGACTTTGAGGAAGATTACTATGAAGAGGAATGTTCTTCCATAGGATGAAACCCTACACCAATTTATGATACCCATTCCGATGAAGATGAAGCCGTGGAAGAGATAACTGTTTTTCCTGAAATATAGAAAATCTTAAAGAGGAAGATTGTGGTGAAAGTTTGAAGATTGAAGACGAAATAACTTTTGAGCTAGTTACTTATGTATTAAATAAGTAGTACAATATTTATTTATATCCATATAAATATTTCAAGCAACATTAAACGAAAAAAAAATGTCAAGGCCCACTTTATTTAGAGAAAATCTATTTAATACAGTTTTTTTAACACACACACCTAGCACACTACTGATGTTGAAAATTCAACATCAGTTATTAAAATCCTTTATTTATCTCTCCCCCTTGAGTGGATCTTTTTCATTTGAACTAATAGATCATATCATATCATATTAAAAAATGGCCCAAATTTTGAATATCTTTTGGATTGGCAAGATCAATTTTTAGACAACATCCAGCTTGATGAGTCTTTTATTAACTGCATCATCTCGAACGAGTTTGAGTGATTCTTCTATATCGTTACAGAGCTTGTGAGGATCATGAATCACACTTGGGTCAACTGACAAATAAATAGTCATCTTGTTCACATAACTTTGAAAATGGACAACCAGTGACTGTAATACAAATAGGAGAAATACAATAAGTAGTCAATTGGGGCCCCATAAACAGCAAGAGCAAGGTAAGCAATTGGATGTCCATAAAAGCCAATTGCTTCTTGTAGACCAATCACTCCGGAAATAACTATTGTTATATTGGAGAGTACTCGACGTATTATAGCAGCAGGAACCTGTTATATATCCATGATGCATGCATGTAAACATAATTTATGACATTATTTAGCAGCTTGTCATGCTGATCTCTAGTGATGATAAACATTTTTTTTTTCTGCAATGATATACTCATTTGTTTTTATTAATGATTTGTAAAAATCTCAATATACAAGCCTCATGCAGTCTATTTGTAAAAAAGTGAACCCTATAATGAAAAAGTATAAAAAAATTTACTTGTATTTAACGAGATCGGCCTACTTTTTATAAAGGGTCTGTGCAAGCTTCCACAATTATGTATGTAAGTGATGAATTACTTATAAAAGATTATATAATGCTTCACTAGAATTTAGATATGATTAATTAATTCCTTCACTACAAGAAAAATGTCATTTACCGGCGATTTATAAATCGCTGCAAAAAAAAAATCGCTACAAATGGATGCTATTTGCAGCGATTTTCAACTCGCTGCACGTTTTTAAAACCAAACTAGTGTTTCTGTCCAGGACTTCAGTTAAAAAGTTTTTTGTAGCGATTGTTTTGGTTTTGGCTGTGAATGTGTGCGCTGGAAAAGGTTTTAACTTGTTGCGACGCTGTAATTTACGTTGGGATTGATTCTGGGGCGCCAAAACACGAAAATAGATAAATTTCCACCCAAGCATTTTCCCCCCCACGGCCTGTTCTTCTCCATGTCAATGAAACCCAAGAAATGCGAAAACCCACTTCGCCAAATATGTTCCCGGCACTTCCAACTCCTGTTTATGCCGACAGTCACTCCTGTTTGCGACGGACGGAATGCCACTTGAAGGCCTCACTGCCGAAACTCCTTTGTTCACCTTCGGAGTCCCATTTTCCCACGCCCTTCTCTAGCTCCCCTTATACTTTGATGTTCCTCCATGGATAACCCACCTGCAACTTAAAGTTCCTCCTACCCCAATTTACACGCGGATTTCTGACTTCTCCACAGGTATCGCTCCAATATTTCTAGTTGTTTCCCGCCATTTGAATTAGATTGGGAAATAGTGCCTCCATATTCGGTTGGGAACTAAGTTTATGGGCTCTATTTTGCGAACAACTGAGGCTGATTTCGAGGGAATAAATTCCCTTTCAGGTATATTTTTGGGGTCTAATTTTTCTTCCAGAGAAACCTTCCTGCATTTCTTGTAGTGCTTCGTAGGTTTTTTGTTTGTTTGTACAATAATTTTTTGTCACTGTCAATTTGATTCCCATGTTCTTCCTTGAGGCTTAATTTTTGTATATCTACCTTTTGTATATGTGGTGGTCTAAGCTGTGGATATTACCATAATGCAGCGATTCGTGGGTGATATTCTTGCAAAAACAGAGCCTTTTCTGTTGCAGCATTTATGGCCCTTTTTGGTACCTTCTAATATGTAATTAGAAGATTTCTGTGAAGAATGTTGCTTTGTTTGAATGTGCATTTGTGTATATATATGTATATATATATATACACAACTATATATATATATATATATATATATATACACGTAGGCTATATATGGAAATGGTGAAAACTTAATGGAAAGCATGCAGATTTGAATAATAACCTCATTTATCTTTTACCATCGACTGGATAGCTATCCCGTCGATATTAGTTTATCCAGTCGTTACTGGCCATGGGTTGGGCTCCTCGGTTATGCTATGGGTTTTAATTATTGGCAAGGGCCCATGCCCATCTTAGGGGCTAACCGGTTGGGATATCCTCTCCAGTTACCCCACGAAGTCTCATTGCGCATGGCGTGATGAGACATAATTATTAGGTGTTGTTTCTTTCTTCAAGGCTTGTCAGTACGCCGCTTCATTTTCTCTTCTCGAGCATGTCAACCGTCACCTCATTTCAACCCCTATTTATTGCCCATTTTTCCTCTTCTTTTGATCTTCTGTCATGCTACTTGTTTTCCACTTCTTCTCTGAGTTCTTGCACTTCCTTTTCCCTCTCCAAGGTCTTTGCCTTTTTGCAATTTCTTTCACTCCTTCCATGGCTTCCTCTTCTTCCAAGGGAAATGCAGTTGCTGCTCCAGACTCTTCTCCACCCCGCGACTCTCCTCCCCGACTCGTCGTTGCTCCGTCGGCTTCCATTTTTGTGGGTTCTCGGTAGTCTTCCATCGTCACTGCGCATGAGTTGGAGAACGCTCGGAATAATTTCAACATCCCTGATTTTGTCTAGTTGACATCTCCAGCCCCCAACCAGAAACCTATCGACGCCAAAGGTATGACTATCTCTGTTGCCCTTTATCTCACTATGTTCGCCATGGGGCTTCGTCTACCTTTTGTGCTCCCTGTTCGTGATGTGATGAATGTCTTAGGGCTTGCACCCACTCAGTTGGTGCCCAACACCTATGGAATCTAAATGGCCTGCTGCGTTTTGTGGCGACGGATGCTGGAGCCCTTGGGCAATGAGTACCGAGACCTAACAACCTGTGAGTTTCTGTCTCTTCATAGGTTTAGGCATCTAGATGGCAATTTATGCAGTTTTAGAGCTTGTCGGGCTTTGGTTGATTTAGAGCGCAAGTACTCTCATGTGAAGAAATGGACCAATAAAATTTTCTTTATTGCTGGCTTTGGCTGGGAGTTTCCCGCCAATGAAGTTTCTAATCGGGAATTTCCCATTAGGACCAGTTGGTCTCCTGTCCTTGAAGGGGATGACTACGAAATGATTCTTTCCCCTCGTGAGGAGGCCCGTGTTAGGTTGGTGGAGTCCTGAGCTCAAGATCACCCCAAGTTGTGCCTCTCGGATGCGCTTTTAACCCCCAGTAACATTGAGAGGTTCGTGATGGTTCCTAGTCAGGTCCATATTTTAGGGCGTGAATTTTGGGTGCTCCCCCGCTGGCGGGAGATTTGAAAAAGAAGAAACGTCCTGGTGAATGTGGTAAGAAACAAAGAAAGGTTAAAAAAGTAAGTGTCTCGTCTCGCTTCGATGAGTCCATCTCATCCAAAGGTGGTGATCCACTTCCCTCGGTGGCGGGCGGAGATACAAAAATTGGTACCTCCCAGAGAATAGAGTGGGACCAAGTTGAGTTCTTCTTAGGAATTGCCGAGTAAAACTGCCCCCCAAGAAGGTGGGAGCACCAAGGTGGCCACTTCCCAAGAAGAACTAAGTGTTATGGATCTACTACCCCTTTCTTTGGATGACGTTATATTGCAGGCCGAGAAAGACCTTGATAGTATACTTGCCGCAGAGGCGGCAACTGAAGTTGCTGCTTAGTCTTTGACAGCTCTGACTAATCGTTCCTGGCATCAATGTGAGGATACTCCTGTGGAATAAGACATTCTTGTTTTGAACCCTGTCCTCGTCACAATGCCACCATCTGTTCCTACGAGCTTCCTGCCTTTTAAAGCTTCTACGCCTCTACTGACCTTGCCCCTACCAATTATTTTTGTGCCTTCTTACGCTCCTTAAGATTTACCTAGATTGGAGGGAGGCGAATAGGGGAGTGCTCAAGAGTTAGTTGCGGCACTTAGTTCTTCCCTTGCCTCAATGACATTCGGTGGGGTTACTCTGGATTTACCTTTTGTTTTTCCAGCCCTTTCCCTCGCTAGTGTCAGTAGGATTTCCATTCTTTCGCCACCTTTTAGTGTGTCAACTCGAGGGAGCGCCGAAGAATCTTTGACAACTCTTGAGGAGGGTCTTGGGACCGATCAGGCTGTACCTCGCCAGGAAGAAACTGGTGAGATGGGAAAGGTAAAAAACTGCTTGGTCCCTCCCGTTGAACCATCTGTTTGCCGCCCATTATTCATTGCTGCTAAAGCCAATTCTCCTAGGGAGATTTTGCTAACGTCTCCTCACCGACTGTCAATCCGATAGACTCTTCTAGCTCCCATCCAGTGGCTTCCCCAGCCTCCCTACATACTCATTGAGCAGAGGCTATCAATGCCTTTGTTCAATAGCTTCGTAGTGTTTTTGCGTCGGTATTGTTACGTTCTCCTTAACACTCTGGTCAATAATTTCTGAAAAATATATTTTTAATCCTTTTTTTTTCTTTCTTTCTTTTAGAGGATTCATCATCTTGCTGTCGACCTGGCGATTGGATGCATTTGGAGGGCGAGAAAAACCAACTGGCCGACGAGTTGGCTCTTTTTGAAGCTCACTCACATTCTTTTGATGACAAGTTGGCTACTCTTCGCGCCCAAGTTGCTTCACTCCAAGAAGAGCTGGCGACTACTTCTGCAGATGCTGACCACTACCGTCAGGAGGTGACATCAATTGGGAAAGAACATGATGACCTTGCTACTCACTTGAATGAAGCAGAGGGAGCTGTGCGTGAGAGGGACAACTTGGTTGCCCAGCGAGAAGCTTTTAAGAAAGAACGCAATGAGTTGGCTGCTTGAGCGGAGCGTGTTTTGAAAGAGCAGGATGGATTTGCCACCTGCTTTGATCGCGCGAACTTAGAAATCGAATGATTGGCTATGTCCAAATCTGAATGTGTCACCTGGCTTCTCTTGCAGATGAAAGGAGGGAGTTACTTATAAAGCTGGGGGCGGCTAATGGGATAAAAGCTGAAGCTGAGAAAAACTTGGCTGAGGTGAGGGGCCTTTTTAAAAACAGCGATCGCCAATACTTTCAGCTTGTTGAGGTTGTTAAGTCTGCGAAGAAAAATATTTCTATCCTGGAATGCCGATTGGCTGAGATGGGATCCACTTTGGATAACTCTCAGAATGACCTTAATCGGTTTCTTCCCCAATTGGCTGCTGCTCCCAATATTAAATTACGAGTCTGTGGTATTGGCTTTAAGTTGGGGGTAAAACAATTTCGTGAGCTTCTTCTCGGGAACCCACAACGAACTTGTAGACCTTGGAATGGAAGTCTATTCGGGCTAGCGAGGTTGCCCTTCATTTTTGTGACTCCCTCGGTTGGGCCGAGATGCCTGACGCTTTTTGCTTCCCGTCCTTATGCTTTCTAAGTTTGGAATTTTCTCTTTTGATTAGAGATTTTTCTTTTCTCTCTCTCTTTTTTTTTAGAGCCTTGTAAATGACTGAATTTCGGAACCCTTTCTCTTTTACATATTGGACTTTTGTAAGCTCTTTTTGAGGCTTTTGAATCTTGTTTGTTGGCTGTGAAATATTCATTGCTGCTTCAGTATCATGATATCAATACATGCTATTCGCTCCTTATGTATTGGCTTTATGTCATTCTTGACTGCAAGCGTTACGTCATCTATCGATACGAGCTTCTATTGAACTCCTTTAACCCTTTAGGGCTAGTGAGAAAGTTCCTCGATCACGTCATCTTCTGGCGAGAATGTATTAATGGGAGGTTTCCTCTATCATTTTAACCTTTAAGTGTTTAGGCTCGTGGGAGAGTTCCTTGACCACATCGCCTTATGACGAGAAGGTGTTAACGGGAGGTTTCCTCTACCGTTTTAACCTTTAAGTCTTTAGGCTCGTGGGAGAATTTCTTGATCACGTCACCTTATGGCGAGAAGGTGTTAACAGAAGGTTTCCTCTACCGTTTTAACCTTTAAATTTTTAGGCTCGTGGGAGAGTTCGTCGACCACGTCGCCTTATGGCAAGAAGGTGTTAACGGGAGGTTTCCTCTACCATTTTAACTTTAAAGTTTTTAGGCCCATGGGAGAGTTCATTGACCACGTCGCCTTATGGTGAGAAGGTGTTAACAGGAGGTTTCCTCTACCGTTTTAACCTTTAAGTTTTTAGGCTCTTGGGAGAATTCCTCGACCACGTCGCCTTATGGAGAGAAGGTGTTAACAGGAGGTTTCCTCTACCGTTTTAACCTTTAAGTTTTTAGGCTTGTGGGAGGATTCCTCGACCACGTCGCCTTATGGCGAGAAGGTATTAACGAGAGGTTTCCTCTACCGTTTTAGCCTTTAAGTTTTTAGGCTCGTGGGAGAATCCTCGACCACGTCGCCTTCTCCTTTGATACTTATTTTTTTTTAAATCTTGGATACTTATTGAAAAGCCAAAAAAGGAGCAAAACAAGGGAAAAGGTGGACAAAGTGTGTTGGCATTTATTGAAAGCGATATTCATATGTAAATCAGCAAATGAAATAAAAGAAAACTACATATCTTTCCTTTAAACGTAGGTGCTCTACGTTCCATGGGTGAGGAAGCTGGCGTCCTGTGGCATCCTTGAGGTGGTAAGTCCCGAGCCTATGGCTTGCCACTACAATGTTAGGTCCCTCCCATTAATGGCCTAATTTTCCTTCTTCTCCTGAGGTCACGCCAGTTTCCTTCAACACTAAGTCGCCTACTTTGAATGACCTGGGCCTCAATCGTTTGTTGAAGTACTGCTCCGCCTTCCTAGAAGCTGCAACTCTACCTTCAGCTTCTGCCCTTATTTCCTCTAACAAGTCTAGGTTTTCTTCTAACCCTGCTATGTTTGCCTCTGGATCAAAATATCTTCTTCTATAGCTTGGTAACTCGACCTCTACTAGTGCCATCGCCTCACTTCCATAGGCTAGGGCGAAAGGTGTTTGGCCTGTTGAGGTTTTTGCCGTCATTCTGTAAGCCCACAAAATTTATGGAAGCTCGTCGGCCCATAGCCCTTTTCTGTCGCCTATATTCTTTTTCAGTATTCCCATGATGGTTTTATTAGTTGCTTCCATCTGCTTGTTTGCCTGGGGATGCTCTGGGGAGGAGTACTTGACCTTGATTCCTAGCCCTGCACACCATTGACGATAATGTTCGGAGTCGAATTATCTCCTGTTATTAGAAATGATACACTGGGGTATCCCAAACATGCATATTACCGCCTTCCATAGGAACTTTGTTATGTTTTGAGTAGTTATTGTAGCCATCGCCTTAGCTTCCTCCCACTTTGTAAAGTAGTTGACAGCTACAATGATGAATTTCGTTCCTCCTTTGCTAAGGGGCATTGGGCCTACTAAGTCTACTCCCCATTGGGCGAACGACCATGGGGATGTTATGGACCTTAACTCTTCAGGGGGTGCACTTGGGATTGGTCAATGAATTTGGCATTGAACACATTTTCTCGTAAACTCCTTCGCATCCTTGAGTGCATTTTGCCAATAGTACCTTACCCTTAAAATCTTTGCAGTGAGAGATCGTCCCCATAGTGACTCCCCCAAATCCCTTCATGTACTTCCCTCATCACGTACTCAGCTTTTTCTTCTGTCACGCATCGAAATAATGGGTTTGAGAAACCTCGCTTGTAGAGTACCCCGCCAATGATGGTAAACCTGGTTGCCTTGTTTTTTACACTTCTCGCCTCTTCCTGAGATGAGGGAAATTCATCTGTCTCCAAATACTTTTTTATATCCGTAGCTCATACTGGCGTGTTCCCATCGATATATAAACTTTCTTCTCCTATCGCTGGTCTAGCCATTGCTTGTAAATCAACATTCCATTGTAGTGTTTCTTCTTGCTTTCTTGAAGCAGCGCATGCCAATCGGTCAGTTTTGGAATTGTCTCCTTGATCTACCTTCTCGATTCGAAAGTACTTGAGATCTTTGCTTTGTTCCTGTACTTGGTGAAGGTATTTTATCAGCTTGGATCCCCTTGCCAAATACTCCCAGTGATTTGCCCGACTACCACTTGTGAATCTGCTTTCATCTCAACTTCTTCGCCTCCTAATACCCTCCTGATTGCCAAACCGGCGAGTACTGCTTCATACTCAGGTTCGTTGTTTGTCACCTTAAACTGCAATCGTACTGTGTGGTACAATTGTTTCCCCTCACTTGTTACTATGTACACCCCGACTCCTCCACCTGCTTGGCTGGCTGACCCATGTACATACACTTGTCATGGATTCTTTTCGGGTGGTTTGTGGACCTCTTCTTTGAAATTGGAGAACTCTGCTACAAAATCGGCTAGTATCCGCCCTTTCACAGCGCTTTTTGGTATGTAGTTGATGTCGTAATCACTTAGTTCAATTGATCGTTTGACTAACTGTCCTGAGGTGTTTGGTTTCTGCAACACCTTTTGTAAAGGCGACAAAGTGATTACCCTTATTGGGTGGGCTTTGAAATAAAGCCATAATCGCCTTGCTGTTACTACCACGACGAAGGCGACCAACTCAACCTTTGGATACCTTGTCTCTGCTCCTCTCAATGCCCTGCTTACATAATACACCGGCCTTTGCTCCTTCACTTCCTCTAGTACAAACGCAGCAGATATTGCGTTTGGAGTTACTGCTAAGTACAATGACAGTGGCTCTCCCGGTTTGGTGTGACTGACAATGGTGGCTTAACTAGATACTCTTTCAACTGAGAAAATGCTTCTATGCACTTAGCATCCTACTCTCGTGCTTTTTTAAACACCAGAAAGAAATGAATACATTTATCTGTTGATCGGGATACAAACATGTTTAGAGTTGCAATCTTGCCTGCCAATTTTTGTACTTCGTTCAAGATCGTGGGCGACTTCATCTCTATTATTGCTTTGTGTTTTTGGGATTTGCTTCGATTCCTCTTTTTGACACCATAAAACCAAGGAACCTTCCCGACTGTACTCCGAATGCGCACTTTGTTGGGTTAAGCTTCATTTGGTATTGTTGTAAAACTTGAAATGCCTCTCTAAGGTCTTCTACGTGTTGGTCAAACTCCCTACTTTTTACTAGTAGATCATCAACATACACCTCCATGCTTCTTCCGATCTAGTTTTTAAACATTTTGTTTACCAACCTCTAGTAAGTTTCTCCAGCGTTCTTCAAGCCGAAAGGCATCACTTTATAGTAATATAGTTCTCGGTCAGCTATAACGACGATTTTCTCCTGATCAGCTTTCTTCATTTTTATTTGATTGTATCCCGAGTAGGTATCCATAAAACTTAACATTTTATGCCCTGCTGTTGTGTTTACTATCAGATCTATCCTTGGTAATGGGAAGCTGTCTTTCGAGCAAGGCTTGTTGAGGATGGTAAAATCCACACACATTCGCCACTTTTCATTTGATTTTTTTACTAATACAACATTAGACAACTACTCTGGGTAATGTACTTCTTTGATGAATCCAGCTGCCAGTAACCGATCCAACTCCTCTGCGATTGTTTCGTTCTTCTCGATACTAAAGTTTCTTTTCTTTTCCTTTACTAGGCGTACATTTGGGTCTACGTTCAGTTCATGTTCGATGACTTCCTCACCTATCTCGGGCATATCTTTATGACTCAATGCGAATACATCTTTATGGTCTAGAAGGAAATCTATTAGTTGCTGTCTTTCCTTTTTCGACAATTTTGTCCCGATCTTCACATGGCTCTCGGGATGGTTCTGTTCAAGACTAACCAGCTCTAGAGGCTCATCTGCCTCCCCATGCTTCAGGGTATCTTCGTCCCTAGTTTCTAACTCCGTCGCCAATACCTGCGGTCCCAACGGGAGGATCGTATGCTTTTTAGAATCCACCATACTGACCTCCCTTTGCCTTTGTCTGAGCTCTTGCACATAACACTCTCTGGCCAAGACCTGCTCGCCTCGTACTTCACCTATTCCTCTTGGTCCGTGTACCTCGCCTGTTGAAAACTTCATCTTTAGATGATAGGTCGAGGTAATGGCCTTTAATGCATTCAACGTGGGCTGCCCAATGATCGCATTATATGCCGACCAAGTTTTTATTACTAAAAACTCAGTCATCGCTGTGGTGACATAAGGGTCTGTGCCCCCAGATACTGGAAATGTGATGGACCCTATTGGTTGTACTGCATCTCATGTGAACCCTTTCAGTGTAGTTGGTGTTGGATTCAACTACTCTTCACCGATTCCTATTTTGCTGAAAGCGTTCGAGAACAAGATATCCGCCAAACTTCCATTGTCAATCATCAGTATTCTCCTGGTGGTAAAATTTGCCACCAACATTGTTACTACCAAAACAACATCGTGGAGGTGCACAACCCCTCATCAATCTTCTTTGTCAAAAGATATCGTGGGGATTCCTTGTACTCGGGGCTGTTTGATGGGCCTCTCTACGTTACAGATTTCTTCATACCTTGCCCACCTTGCATAGGTCTTTCTCCCTGAGGAAGTTGGGCCACCTCCTGCATATCCACCGGTGATAGTGTATATCTCGCCCAAAGGTTGATTTCTTCGGGTTTCATCTGCTCTTGCTCTTTGGTCCCTAGGTTCATTTGACCTCCTCTCCCTTTTCGATGATTCTCGTCGCCTTTACTTATTCTCTTCTTGTGCTCATTTTTCCTTTCGTTTGTTCGCCGTGGGGGGGTCATGTTTTGGGCGATCAATCGTTGTAACTCGCCATTTTCCTCATCTCTTCTACTTTTGGTTTGAGGTTGTAACAGTCCTCGGTTCTGTGTTCCCTTGTTTTATGAAAAGTGCAGTACTTCTCAGTTTGTCTATCGTTCTCAACCGGTTCTTCTTCCTTTGTTTTTTCTGAATAGTGTACATAACCGCCATTATGCATTCTTACATTATTATCCCGCCTTAATTCTTGTTGGTCCCTCTTCGCCTTTTGTCCTCCATCTTGATCTTTCCTCTGTCCTCCTTTCGTTTCCCGTTCGCTTCCCGTTCGCTCATTCTTTATGGTTGGGTGGTCAGGGCGATCAAGGTGTCTTCAGTATTAACAAAATCATCAGCCCTGTCCATGAACTCTCGTAAAGTGGATGGGGTTTTTAGGGCCAGTTCGGCTGTAAAAGGGCTCCTTGGCCAAACACCTCCTAACAGTGCTGCTAGCATGATTTTCTTGTCTTGGTCATCAGGCGTCATCTTTTCTTTATCGATGGGTGTTAAATATGCTTTCATACTTTCATCCTCCCATTGTTTGACAATCAACAGGTATGCGACGGGTCTTTTGCGCTTTCTACTTGCCATGAACTGGATCAAAAACTGTCGACCCAGCTCTTCGAAACTCTCTATCGAGTTTGGCTGTAGTGCGCCAAACCTTCCTTTCGCCAACCCCTTTAGAGTTAAGGGGAAACCTCTACACACTATTTCCCCCAGGAAACCGTGAAGCGCCATATGAGCTTTGAAAGTCTCAAGGTGCTCCACGGGATCCTTCCAGCCGTCGTATAGCTCCATTGAGGATAATAATGGTAATAACAATAATCCGATCCCTTTACTTACCTAGATTTTTCCTTTATATAGAGCTCTTGTGAGCAATCTTTGTTCCCTTACGGATAGTGGTCATCCTTTATTTAAATTCAAATTTAGAGGTGAGAATTATCTCTTAGCAGATTCAAATAATAACCTCATTTATCTCTTACCATTGACTAGATAACTATCCCGTCGGTATTAGCTTATCGAGTCGTTACTGGCCATTGGTTGGTTTCCTTTGCACCGGGCTAGGCTTCTCGGTTATGATAACAACTTTAATCATTGGGAAGGGCCTAGGCCCATCTTAGGGGCTAACCGATTGAGATATCCTCTCCACTATGAGTTATTAATACATCGGTGGTGATTTGGATTAGGTAATGATTCTGCTACTGCTCGGACTCAAGGCTTAGATAGTATATTTCAAAAGTTAGGTAAGCAGTGCTCCAATACTAGACTTTGTTAAAAAAAAAAAATGTCTAAGACTGAATTTGTGAAAAACTTGCATATATTGTTATGAAAACAATCTCAGTCATTTTCTGCCCTACTCTCGATATTTAAGAAATAAAATGAAATATTTCTATCATAACGTGTAGACATGAATATTTTTAATACTATGTTTCTCTACTGCATAAAAATGCGAATATAAAGTCTAAAACTTTTATATGATATTTATCTGTTCAGTAGTCTATTATTATATGATATTGTATCTAAAAACCCTTTAGCATGAAATTCTGCTTCAGCTTTGTAGCAAGGGTGTAAAATTGTTGCCTTTGTTATTATATAGGCACCGACATTTTTGTTTTTGGGTGCACTTACTTTGGAGACAAAGTAGTTTTTTGCGTGGGTCTTTCTTGTACGCACACTAGGTGCACCGATGGGGTTTGCACAACCCTGCCACAAGGATTACACATGGTATCTATTATGTTATGTCGATGTTGCAATTATACTTATGCCAAAGGTCATTTGTATATATTATTATTGTAATGAAATGTTTAGAAAATATTATTGCTATTTTTTTAGACTATTTGTTTTAGCATTCTGTAACAATATTTTTTTAAGATGATATTCTAATAATATTTTAAGTTTACAATATTTTTTATTCAATTTTTTCTCTCTCATTTCTCAAAATTTCAAAAATACTCAATTCAAACTATCTCCTCACTATTATTTATAAATTATTTTATTATTATTTATAAATTTTTCATCTCATCTCATTCTTTAAATTAACCATAGGGGCAAAGTTTTGTTGGAATTCTAAATAGATGCAAAGTTTGATAACACTGAGATCAGCACTCTCAGCTGGATGCCAAAAAATTGTATAAGGTATCATTATCCATCATGTAAACGGCTGGCGGCTGAAGAAATGGCCAGCGGATACAATATAATATATATACTAGTAGTCCAATCTAGAATTTATAGATAAAATAAAATAAGTCTCTTAAATTAAAAATATTTAGAGTGTAAAATATCTAATATTTAATCATAATTTACTATTCTTCCTATTTTACTAAAATCATATTTAACTAGGAATGCTAAATATATTTTTAATAAAATGATATAAAACAAGTATTTTAGTTAAACATGATTCGAGTAAACAATATTTTAAAGAAATGTTTGTGATAACCACTTAACTTCCTTTGAAAAAAATAAGAGGCTTAGTTACAGTAATCTCTCAATAATAACGTTTCTCATTTCATCTTATTTCATCATTACATATTTTTTAAATTTTTACATAAAATATAATAAATAATTCAACTTTTTCAAATCTCAATACACATTTTTCAAATCACAAAACAATAATAATATTAAAACATAATATTTTAAACACAAAATAAAATATAAAATTCTCATCTTACCCCCCAAACTTGACGCGGTCTACGCCCACCTTTCCCAACTCCCGTTGGAGCTACCGGTAGTACTAATTAGATTTTTTTTTCCTCACATGTATTTTTTAATATTTTTTAATATTTAAAAAATAAATAAAAAATGACAAAAGCAAGATCTAGCTAGGAACTTCTGAAAGAAAAATGTTCTAACCAAAATTGACCACCCAATATTGCAAGAGTAATAACTTCAATTTCAAAAGCAAAAAATGAAAATGTGAAATCTAAGCATATATACATTAATTTCCTTTAATTACTTGAAGGTGATTCCTGTTGGAGGAGATTCTGGATAAGTCAACCGGCAAATAATGCAATCATAAACGGCGAGCGATCAGGTGTGAGAGAGGAGAGATGTTAAGTTAATAGTATTATGTATGCTAATTTCAAAAAATTGTCTTTTTCATGTTATAATCTAAATTACATCATTTTCTTAGTTTGTTGAAGTCTTTTTTGCAAGAACAGGTTGAAGTGGAAAAATAAGTCATCTTTGGCCAACAATCGTGGGTTCGGACTTCGATTATTGTAGTTTGGGGCTGACGATGGCAGTTCAGAACTGCGGTACGGTGTCCGTACGTATGTCCATTGCAGTAAATAGAAGCTAAATACAACAAATATAGGTAGAGAACAAGACATACAGATTTACGTAGTTTGACATCGAGCTTACATCCATGGGTCATTTCGGGTACAAATTCACAATAAATGGAAGTATTTTATAGTCTCTCATGGCCTCTCATAGCTCATTGTACAAATGATAAAACAAAAGCTTCTCATCTGGAGATTGAATAAGCTCTATCCCTAGTCGTCCTGAAGTCTGGAGTTGAGGTAGGGAATGAAATCCGTTGATGGTTACATTGTGGAGGAAATACATGAAGACCTAGTTTTAAGAGTTGACATACCAGAATCTCTTAGCACTTTGCAGACTGAAGGTTTCGTTGATTTGTTGTCTAACGTCCAGTGGGGTTACTACTTTGAGGAAGATTACTTTGAAGAGGAACATTCTTCCATAGGATGAAACCCTACACCGATTTACGATACCTATCCCAATGAAGTGAAACCGTGGAAGAGATAACTGTTTTTTTTTTTTAAATATATAAAATTTTGAAGAGGGAAATTGTAGTGAAAGTTTGAATATTGAAGATGAAATAACTTTTGAGCCAGTTACTTATGTATTAAATAAGTCTTACAATATTTATTTATATCCATATAAATATTTCATGCAACAATAATGACCAAAAAAATGTCTAGGCCCACTTTATTTAGAGAAAATCTATTTAACCCACATTTTTTTAACACACTTAGCACACTACCAGTTATTAAAATCCTTTATTTATCGCTCCCACTTGAGCGGATTTTTTCATTTGAACTATTAATTATAGATCATATCATATCATATTAAAAAGTTGTCAGGCCAAATTTTGAATATCTTCTGGAATGGCAAGATCAATTTTTAAACAACATCCAGCTTGACGAGTCCTTTGTTGATTGCAGCATCTCGAACGAGTTTGAGTGATTCTTCTATATCGTTGCAGAGCTCGTGAGGATCAGGAATCACACTTGGGTCAACTGATAAAGAAATAGTCATCTTGTTCACATAACTTTGAAAATGGACAACCAGTGACTGCAAATCAAAAAGGAGAAAAACGTATAAGAACAAAGACTTAGGATCGATTAATTGTAAGCCACGGGTTTGGACTTCAAAGACTTTTGCTTCAATTCATCATGTGCACTCACTCAGCACATTGGCTTTCACGTATTATTTGGATAACTTACAATTGGGGGCCCATAAACAGTAGGAGCAAGGTAAGCAATTGGATGGCCATAAAAGCTAATTTCTTCTTGCGGACCAATCACTCCGGAAGTAGCCATTGTTATATTGGAGAATGCTCGGCGTATTATAGCAGCAGGAACCTGTTATATATCCATGATGCATGCATTTAAAAATAATTTATGACATTATTCAGCAGCTTGTCATGTTGATCTCAAGTGATGATAAACATTTTTTTTTTCTTGCAATATTGATATACTCATTTTTTTTTTAATAATGATTTGTACAAATCTCAATATACAAGCCTCATGCAATCTATTTGTAAAAATGTGAACCCTATAATAAAAAAGTATAAAAAAAATTACTTTTCTTTAATGAGATTGGCCTACTTTTTACAAAGGGTCCGCACAAGCTTCCAAAATTATGTATGTAAGTGATGAATTACTTATATGGGATTATATAATGCTTCACTTGAATTTGGATATGATTAATTAATCCCTTGGTAATAATTTATAATTTGACAATAACTAGCTTGAGTTATAAAACTGAAGTGTTTGGTCTAAGGAGATCGATCGTATATATAATGTACGTACTTACCTTGGTTCCAAATGTTCTGAATACTAACCCAAGACACGTACTTGTGAATATAGGTTCAAGTGAGAGCTTTTTTCTATCAATGATGGCCTTTGCTTTCCGAACATAATCCAATGGGTCGTCTTGCAAAGCAATGGTGAATGGGAGGAACAAATATCCGATCACATTGCCCCACCTAATTTTCGACCCCTTAGCCATCATATCAGCCATATCCTGTTTAATTAAAATTAATTTTTTTTTTCTATTAGAGGCATGATGATTTGATGCTTAGTCATGTAATTTAGAGTTTGTACTTTTTTTTAGAGTTTGGATTGAATGTTGTAGCATTAATTAAGGCATATTGGGATGATGAAGCTATATTTTCCAAACTATTACATAAAGATAATTTACCTGTATTCCTGCAGATTTTCTGAGATTGACGAGAATGACTGTCCTAAGGCGGATACCTTTGGGGATATTGCTATTGCTTTCCTTCACTCGTCCATCTTTCTGCTCCTCACCACCTGTACATGATGAGTGAACTATATTATATGCATTAGGGATAAGCATTAATGCTGGTCGGTAGCTTATACATGATGATATATATGCATATTGAAAAATACTATTAATCATCATTGTGAGTGTCATTGTGATCTTATTATTTTCTCTTACGGAATCAATGATTGACAACTTATCAGTTAAGCATTTAATTAATATCATATAATTAGAAGACATACGATAAATATCATTACTAGGAAACTGCTTTTATTTTCCTAGAAGATAAGAGCTACTTCCTTTGGGAATTATAGCAACAACTAAACATGATATTTTTGAGTACCCATGCATAATTGCTTGAGCAGAAGTGCAAATGGGGACTTTTCAATTAAAAATGCCATGATCAGCATGAATGAGGTTAAACAATATATTAAGATATCACAAAATGATCGTCTATGGAATTGTTGGAAACTTACTATATCTATGATTCAGATATCTCGATAGGCCAGCTTGAGTTAGTCCAACAACAACATCGTTTACAGTCTGTAAAATTCATCCACATGATCAAAATTATGAAAAAAACAAAAGCTTTATTTATTTGGTAGGATTGTATCAAGAAAGTGCATAAAGAAATGCCTATCAATTGACAATTAAGCATCATTCGCAGCTTGAAACAATATTCTTACAATAAAACAACTTATAATAGTCATCCTAGTGTGGTTTTGGAGAGAGATCAGGTGGTGTTTACTTTGGAATTTATTGCAAATATATTTAAACTTTTTTACATATGTTTATATTATATAACTAACTTAAAGTTTTAGTAATCATAAATTTGAGCAATTCGAAGTTTGTGTCGCACCGCTATTGGTAAGTCACTTCGTCCCTCTCTCTCTCTCTCTCTCTCTCTCACTCCTCTCTTTGTCTCTGCCCAATGGTCGCATCTCCCTGCCTCTCTTCCTGACCACCACATGCCATAAGAAGGCCTCTCTTTCTCTCTTCATACGAAGCTAGCCATTGTGACTAGTAGAGGTCGCCACACCTTGTCCAGCCATGCCGCCTTGCTTCGTTGAACCCTCCTTTTGAACGCCACCACCTTGCCCTCAAAATCCTGTTGCTCTACCTCACTTCCTTGTGGTAAGTGTTTTCAGATCTCTCGCTATCGTGTAATTGTTGGTCCATTTAAGGCTAACTTGGGTTGTTAAATTTTTCGGACGGTTGAGAAATTTTGTGGATTAAGACTTTGTTTGTGAAATTTGTGTAATCGTATTGGTTTGAGTGGAGGTTGGATTTGAGATATCATGGACATAGGAGTAAGCGGTTTGCGACCTTGAATTCGGTATACAAATATGTTCGGGTAGTGAATTTGTATTGTCATGTGGGGCTTTTGATGGATTATAAGAACTGAAATTCAAGGAGGGTGGGTTGATTATCGGTGGAGTTGTATTTTTTGGGACATATCCTCCTTGGGCCATTATAAACCTGAGGCACCAAGTGGATTAGATGTTGAATGGCTTGTTTATAGGCTCAAGAGTTGGTTCTAATTGAGCTGTAGTCCAGACTAAATTTCGTTATTTATGTGGGTTTAAATGTGTTATGAGTTATTAATATACTGGTGGTGATTTGGTTAGGTTATGATACTGCTACTGTTCGGACTCAAGGCTTAGATGGTATATTTCAAAAGTTAGGTCAGCGGTGCTCCTATATTAGACTTTGTAAAAACAAAAAAATGTCTAAGATTGTTATTGTGAAAAACTTGCATATTTTGTTATGAAAACAATCTCGATAATTTTCTACCATGACGTGTAGGCATATAATGAAATATTTATGAAATATAATGAAATATTTCTGTCATGACGTGTAGACATGAATATTTTTGGTACTATGTTTCTCTATTGCATAAAAATGTGAATATTAAGTCTAAAACTGTTATATGATATTTATCTACTCAGTACTCTGTTTGTATATGATATTGTATCTAAAAATCCTCTGACATGACATTATGTTTCTAGTTTGTACCACGGGTGTAAAATTATTGTCTTTGTTATTACGTTGGCACCAACATCTTTGTTTCTGAGTGCACCTATTTTGGAGACAAATTGGTTTTTTGAGTGGATCTTTGTTGTACACACACTCGGTGCATCGAGTTTGAAAATAGGAGATTTCACTTCTGTTTTTACTCGGTTTACCGATGGGGCCGGTTTGCACAACCCTAACACAAGGATTAAATGTGGCTTCTGTTATGTTATGTCATGTTTCAATTATACTTATGCCAAAGGTCTTTTATATATGTTATTATTGTAATGAAATGTTTAGAAAATATCATTGCTATTTTTTTAGACTTTTTGTTTCTGCATTTTGTAACAATATTTTTTAAAACTATATTCTAATAATATTTTAATTTTATAATATTTTTATTCAATTTTTTTCTCTTATTTTCTAAAATTAAAAAAATATTCAATTTAAACTATCTCACTACTATTTACAAATTATCTTATTACTATTCACAAAATTTTTTATCGCATTTCAGTCCAAAACGAGCCCGGGCAAAGTTTTGTTGGAATTCCAAATAGATGCAAAGTTTGAGAACCCTGAGGTCGGCACTCTCATCCGGATGCCAAAAAATTGTAGAAGGTATCATTATCCATCATGTAAATTAACGGCTGGCGGCTGAAGAAATGGCCAGCGGATCCAATATATATAATATATATACTAGTCCAATCTAAAATTTATATAAAATAAAATAAGTCTCTTAAATTAAAAATATTTAAAATGTAAAATATCTAATATTTAATCATAATATACTATTCCTCTTATTTTTCTAAAATCATATTTAAATAGGAATGCTAAATATTTTAATAAAATGATGTAAAACAAGTATTTTAGTTAAACATGATTAGAGTAAACAATATTTCAATTGGAAACTATCTGTTCTTAAATGTTTAAATGGAAGAAAATATTTTAATACAAATTTGAAAGAATATATTATATATTACTGTCCGAAAATTGTAGATTTTAAGAAAATATATGATTATTATAAAAAGAGAATAAAGAAAGATATTATAATATTTAAAAGGTAACGATACATTATACCTCCTTTACTACTGTTTTAAATTTTTAATATCTAGCTATATTTTTTTCTTTTATTCTTTGAATCTGAATTAAAAATTTCTAGATATGACATTCTTGCATAATCTTGAAGAAAATAAATTCAATCAACTATTATGTAAATTAATTAAATATAAATTTAATTTTATAAAAATTCACTTTCTTTTGCTCTTTGAGTCAATTTTTATAAAATTGAATTAATTTTTAATTAATTTACATGATTACGTTAATTAATTAAATTTATTTTCTTTTAGATTATGCAAGAAATTCATGTTTTGAGATTTTTATCCTAGATTCAAAGAGTAAAAAGATATAAAAGAAAAAAAAAACTGAATAATATATAAAGCAGTAGTAAATGATGGTGTATGAGATATCATTACCCTAACTAATAAAGGTATATACTACTACTTAACAACTTTTGTACCACTTATTAAAAGATTTTAAAACTTTCTGACTTGTTATTTTATTTAAACGTGCTTGATTTTTTTTTAAATATTTTTATTATATACTGGTAAAATAATTAATATAGTTTCGTTGTCATTGTATCATGGCTAGCTCTTGACAACATTATTAAAAAGTGCTCCGTGTCCCACAATATCATTCAAAGAAGTTGGAAATCGGAATGCATCCAAATCAAAGTATAATAAATGGCATATATGAAATTGTGCATGTCCAACTTCATGGGACCATTTTGCAAGCTTGAATGAAAAAGAAATGTTATAGAAGTAAATAAATCAACTAATTAATTAAGACGAACATGCATAAAATGGGTTCATGTTGTGAACCAACGTATGTACGTACATACCGTGTTCATTGCATTCTTCACGAGCTTTATGTCGTCCAAGCTGACTATCCGATGCACGAACTTTTTTACGTTCAGCTCAACCCCGGGTGCACCTTTGATCGGAGTTTTCGTGTCATTCAGAAATAGAATGGTCGCCACAAACAGCAAGACATCCTCGAAAGTGTTCCAAATCAACCTTAAAAACAGCCAAATTGCTAAAAAGAACCACCAAAACCCATCCCGCGAATTAAACGTTGAACCTGCTCGTTTTTTCACTGGAACACTAGGCAATGCTTCTGGGTCAGAGGTTTTCCGTGTACAGGCTAGGAGAAGGGATATGAGGGATGCACCATCGCCCATCGAGTGGTGAATCCTGAAGACCCCAACAGCCTCTGCATCTGAGGTTTTGATGTTGAGAATGTGGAGTTCCCATAATGGTTTGGAGAGGTCTAAGGGAGTTCTTGTGACATTTGACACGTAGTCTTCAACAAAACTGTCAGGAAACTCTATGTTCGGATCCAATTCGGGAACAATAATATGATCCTCCAGATTTACTTTCGTCTGAGTCCATTTTTTATTTTTGCAGTACTTGTTGCCATCAACGACCTTTAATTAATTGGTTTCATGAAATAAGAAGAAACACATTAAATACGTTAAGAATATTGAATTGTAGAAGTCAAAATGCCACTTCGCTCGCCTCATGGTTTACTTAATGGCATTGATCAAAGTAAACGATGGTTTTCGACTAAGCTGCAGATCAGAAACCCCATGCATACAGCGAATTAAGAAGCATAGAAAGAAATTATAGGGCAGGCCGTATGATACATTTCTTACCATCTTGCTGGAGAATCTAGGATGCTTGACCAAAGTTTGCTCCAAACCAGCCTTAACAACGTCAGGATTGATTCTTGTCTTGAACCCCATGATGGCAATGATATAAACGTTAAAGCGTGGCGCATGAAAGAACCGAGCAGCTGGACTTAGTGGCTCCCCGTGATCATGACTGCTTCTTGATGCCTTGACATGATCACCCAGCATCATCTTGCTTCTGCAATTCCCTCTTCTAGCTTTGTGGATGGTTTTGTTTAATTTTGTTTCACAAAGCTTTCAAAAAACTGTTTGCCGTCTTGATCTCCTGCTGGGACTTCAGTACTTACTATATATTATTGTGGGCTTGTATTCCTTTAAATGGGATTAGATTGTGAGTTTGGTTGAAGTATTACGTACGACTCTTTTGTCGAAGGCCATAATAAATGGCTAGCTAACTGCTTCCTTTAATTTGGAATTGAAGAATTAATGTTAATTTGTGACTGATAAGATACCAACCCGACTTCACGGCACCAGATATTGCCTCCAGCACAACTCCTAACTTCACGGCAACAAATATTACCTCAAACAACGATTGATTCAATCAAGATATACCTATTTAAAATTCTACAGCTATAGCCAATTAACCCTACCTTACCTATATATCACTAACGGGTGTTTTATTTCCTTTTTTACTCTTGTACAAATCTGGCTATTTAGAAACAAATGAGCACATCCTTGCCTTATTTTCTTTAGAAATAAGCTACTTGCACCCGATAAGGGGACACGCCGCTTACCCGGGTTCCAAGTCAGCTTTATTTAAACAGTGCGTTTGCACCCTATGTTAAACGCACCATTCTCTGCTTAGTGTTATTAACACTTGTGAAATGAAACTGACCCCACGAAGACGAGACTATCTTTAGACGATTAGGACTGAACTCAACACAGAAACACCCATGGAAGACTGCTACGAACCCCAATCTTCGTCCGTTCACACCTCCAAGCTTCCCAAGCTTGCTACGAAGACGATTCCCCCACAGAGGTACGATGGGTGGCCACAAGCTGCTCCTCAAACAACCTTGGATGAAATCCCCCCAATGTTGTAATTTTCTTCGCTTAATTTTCTTTTGTAAAATTTGAACCAACGTTGAAGTAATCTCGAGATACAAATTCCACTTCTAATTTGTGGAATCTAGTCTCAATATAAAAGACCACTTACTTGGATTAAATTGTTGAGAAAGCAAGAGGGCACGGCCTTGTAATTGGGCTTAACAAACGTGAGGTGCATCAACTCCCTCATCTTCTCGGGACTCCGCGGCAGCAGGGCCTCATCCAAGCTCCTCACCAGGAACATACCCTCCTCCAAGTCCTTATCCTCCATGCTCACCCCAGCGCAGCAAAGCACCACCTGCTCCACCCTCTCCCTAAACTGAGCCACCATACTGTACGCCACAAACCAGCCGTAGCTGATACCAGCGATGCTCGTCGTCTTTACCACCCCCTGTGCTTCCATGAGGGCCATTAAGCAGCGTGCCTGGAAGGCCCTGGAGCGGTCGGGGCGGGTCGTGTAGGAATCCCCGAAGAAGACTAGGTCAGGGACGTAGACGTTGAAATGAGGGATGAGAGAGGAGATGAAATCACCCCAATGCCACATTGCGTTGGCACCGAGGCCATGGATGAGGAGGAGATTGGGCTTGGAGTGAGTGTGGGCCTTGGGGAGCCAGCAGTGGATGACGGTGCCGTCGCCGAGGTTGGTGGTGGTGGACTTGAGGCCGGCGTGGGAGAAGGCATAACGGAACCACCAATTCCAGGTGGCTACGAAGTAGAAGTACTTGGGCATTGTTTTAAGAAAAAGTTGACACGAGTCCACAATAGGTACCCGAAGGCGGGTACCTGTAGCAAAATTGTTTTCTTTATGGTACTAGAGTTACGGGTCACGCCTCTCCCAAACACGATCCAATATTATATAGCTTCTCCCAGAAACACAATTTTTCTTCTTCTTCTCTCACGCGTCATGGCAAGCCCTTCCACGACAAGGAATTTGGCTTCTTGCGGGGAGTGAGCTCACTGCAATTCCTTTGGTTTCCTGCAGCAACCGAGTACCAGCTGTGATATTCATCCATCGCTAATTAGTCGCAAGTAAAACGTTTGGTCAAACCAATTTCGGTGATAACTGCAAGGGGCCACAATTGCTGCAGATGTTGCTGCCGATCTGTCCCGTAGCAAAAGTCGATGAATAGGTAAGGTTTGAAGGGCAATTATGGCTGGGACGTCATCGACAATTCACGAAATTTACGGTAAAATATAGGTCACTGCAAATGCAAGCTTTGGCAAGTTTGGGTCATTGCAATTGCAAATTATGTAGCCGTCGACATATCCCGCAACAATATGTCGATGCCCAATTTAGGACTGAAGGGTTATTATGGCGAATGTTGGGGTGTCGCCATCATCAACCTACGACGATACTTGGGGCACTGCAAAAGCCATCTCTTGCTGCGTGATTGGGGCATGTTAGAAATAAAACTCATACTTTACGACCATATATTTCTTATGCCGAAATTCGTAAGGATTGGTTCGGGGAGGGGTGAATCACTCAGGAAATAAATTGTTTACAACCTTTCTGATTCTGGCCATTACAATTCATGGGTATTTGCTCTACAAGAATTTCCAGAATCGGCTCCAAACAAACTCAGCAAATCAATGGGTTTACCAAGTGGTAGAAATAGATCCATGGATTTATTTCTAGTTTTTTCAAAAGCATAGCTAATCGTTATTATGGCTGGAACTCATGATGATGAATCCAAATAATTGATCCACAATCTCAACCCATTTCCACCAATCGTAGAATTATTATTGGAAATATTGAAGTACTGCAAATTAATCCTCTGTATGTATCACTTGAACAAAAACTTATGAACAAATTTCATTATATCTCAAATTGCAATTTAATTATTCATTGATCATATTCCTCTCCATCTAATTGGTACTCTGCGAAGATTGTATTTGAGGCCTTTTAATTTATTGTAGATTTTAAAATAGCAAATAGACATCCATGTATAAATAAAAGCTTGAGTGTCAAGCTTGAATACAACCTTAAATAAAACACTGTATATTTGACTTGCATTTTCATGTACATTGCCATCCAGTTTTCATACAAGCTTGAATGAACATCATATTTATTTTCACATCATATATTATAGCAGGTAGAAAGACTTAATGTCATGCAAAATCAAGTTTAAATTCCTAAATACATACTGCCATTAAACACATAAATATGGAGATCAAGCTTAATTTTCCTAAACACATAAAGCTTAATTTTCATCTAGATGAAAATTGGAATTGTTGTTAACATGGCTATACATTTTAACCTGGGAGTGAAGTATAGTTTTTGCATCCTGCATTGCAGGCTCATTGGTGCATAAAAAAATGTCAAGTCTCTTTAATCAACCTCAAACAACTTATGTCTACCTGCAAGTTAGATAAATTCAAACAATTAAAATCAAAACATTTCAGCACCCCATATCATGTCTTTCAACAAAAAACCAACAATCTGTTAAATCTCCCATATCATAGAAAACTAGCAAGCATGACAAGTAAAATTATTCTCAATATATAAAGAAAGAATGGATAAATATTTGGCAGCCTTGTTGAATTGAGCAGATTATTTATAAGTCTAGCGATCGATATATATATATATATACACACACACATGGAGGCCCCAGATCTATGGTGCTCTATATATGATGCTTTTCAAATTATAATATGTGAATGAATAAGAAAGATGCCATTATTTAGCTAGTTTTGGAACAGATAAATTTAACCTTCAAATCCATTATTTATTACTTCCTAGCTAGCTCCTAATTCAAATATTTGTTCTCGTGATGATCACTTTACATGCATATTCTATGGAACATCTATACCTATACTTATTAATTAAAACAAATCTAGATAATACTCTTTTACAGAAAAACTTACCAAAAACTTTCTTTGTACCTAGTATACATCCCCCAAGTTCCAGGTTTTAATATCACCAACCTAATACACCCAAACTCTTAACAATTGCTAACAAGACATGCAATTGGAAGGGGCTTTAAAACATACTTACAAAGTTTCAAATAACCTTTAACAAAATATTTCACCAAGCTGTATACCAACAAATCTTTCATTTTTTACTGAAAAGGAAAGAAAAATGTATAAAAGAAAGGAAATGTTTAGCTGCAAGAACAAAAAATCTTAGAGCTGACATAAACTTGTTTAAAATGGAACGACGAAAAAAGGAAGCATGGGACAATGTAGCATGCTTGAATCAAGTTAATAACATAATGTTAATCAACTATTCATCCACTAACTGGGTAAGGGTAATTCTAAGGGGTTTTGATTCAAAACATGGATCAATGTAGCATGTTTTCCATTGTTAAAACATGCAATTCATGTGATTTCAACAATCAATGATTCCTGGCCAGATTAATTGCACAAGGTTTTCAACAAAACTGAAGGTCATGTACACAATAGTTATCAACACATAAAGTCATTTACACAACCCAATTTCTTTGAGCCTATTTAATATTAAAGGCATCCAACATAATAATGCCAAACCATAATGCATGGGTTGCTCAAACCCATATTAACCAAAATCAAATAAAATTTCATACATGAACTCTAAGATGTATATCACCCAAAACAACATTTGCCAAACCTCCGAAAAACCAAAATTAATTATAAATCAACATCTAAAAATTGATCAAAACCAATCCTTCGACATCAAAGAATTCGTAATGTAGATAAAGCATGTACTATAATTTTGGATTATTTACTGCAATAGAACAAAAAATCCTAGCTAAATACAAATACCCAAAACAGAGAGAGATAGACACAGATCAAGGTGGCGCGCGTTGGTGGGGCCAAATGGGGCAACCTTAATCGAGGAGGAAGAGATCAGAGGGATTGAGTGAAAGTTATCGAGAGAGAGAGAGAGAGAGAGAAATATATGAACAGTGAAAGATAAAGAGAGAGACAGAGGAGACTTATTGGCCAAGCGAGGAGGCGTGGAGTGACGACGTGCAGGAGGTGGACGATGTTCACCTATGGTTTGCGGGAGGAGACAGGGAGCTTTGTTTGAGGGAGGAATCTTATTTCATTTGCGGAGAGACCCACAGTGGTTTTCGTCAATTTAGATGTTATTGATGTCGAAGGCGATAATAATGTTGCTGCAACAAGACAAACATATGTGATTGTTGTACTATTCACGATAATATCTATTACGACGGCCTTATGTCGCCACAATAGGCACTTTTTTATGGTGAGTTTTGAAGTCGCCACGTTAAAAATTCGGCTACAGTGATTGGTCTCTGTTACGGCCAAAAATCGCTCGCATCAATTTTCTTTGGCAGCAAAAACTGGAATTTCTTGTAATGTTCCTTCAATGTTGCTAATTATGTCACCTGTTGACCCACACAAACCAATTTTCTTTTTACGGAGGGAACAGGTACTGCTCTTGGCCGAGAGCCATTAGAATTCCTTGATGATGCTCAAAAGACTCAGAATCTTGAGTACAGTAAATGGAAGAAAGCTGATATTAAGCTGCGAGGTTGGATAAATGCCACCAGCCTCTCTGATGAAGCCATGGGCCTTATTATTGGCCTTGAATCTTTTGCCCAGGTTTGGCATGCTCTCAAAGAAGCGTATGCCTAGTGCTTAAAAGAACAAGATTTTCATCTTCAGCAACAACTTACTCATATGAAACAAGAGGATGTTGGTAATCTTTAGGAGTACCTTTGTAAATTAAAGAGTGTTTGCGACAGTCTTGTTGCCATCAACAAACCTATTAGTGACAGATCCAAAGTATTCTCTCTTCTCAATGGCCTTAGTGACAAATATAATACTTTTGTCACCTCAATGTTGAAGGCCCCTACTCGCTCTTACAATGAGATTGTTCCTCTGTTTCAATCTGATGAAACTCGTGGTGCTGCTCACAATATAGATAGAAAAATACTTCTCATGTTGCCTTTTATGGTTAGAAAAATCTTGGCCAACAAAACAATAAAGGAGGATACAATGGCCACCAGAATTTTAATTCTCAAGGTAAAGGTTTTAGCATGCCCAGAAAAATAATTCTAACAATTTTACAGGTTCCACTAGCCAGACACCAACTACAACTACCCCTCTGAGATGCCAACTATGTGATCGTGTTGGTCATGATATATGGTCATGCTGGTACCGTTTCAATCTAAATTTTCAATGACGTGATATCAATCAAGCTCTTGTGCCCTTACTCTTGACAATGGTGTTGAGGAACATGATTGGACAATAGATACTGTAGCTTCTACTCACATGACCTTGAATGAAGGTTTGCTTCATAATCTCAAACCTTACTCTGATAATGATAGGGTCATGGTTGGCAATGGCCATTAAATGAAACATCACACACAGAGGCACACCTATAGTTGGTAGTGGTCCAAATAAATTAGAACTCCATTATGTTCTTTTTGTTCCAGACCTTGCACGAAATTTGCTCCCTATAGGATAGTTAACTAACGATTATCCTATTACTTGTGAATTTACTGACGTGGGATTTTGTGTTAAGGATCTGAACACAAACAAGATAACCCTCCAGGGTAGTAAACGGGCCAACCTATATATTGTTGGCACATCCAAATCAGCATTATTTTCAGTTCGCTTTCAATCAGCAGCCAATAATGTGTGGCAGAACCATTTAGGCCATCCTCATCATGATGCGTTCCAAAAACTTCATTCTCTTGTTTTTATTTTTGTTTCAAACTATTTAAGGGACCATTCTTTGTGCAATAGCTGTCAAATGGGAAAGCTTAGTCGCTTCCCATTTATTGCCACTTCAACCAAAAACTGTGGTTTATTTGATAAAATTAGTTGTGATTAGAGGTGTAACCTATCCGATTTGGTCCGGTTTTGGACAAATTTTGGGACCAGATATCGCACCGGTTATTCTCTTAAACCGGTACTTCCGGTTTTATAGTTTTCGATCCGGTTCAGTCTGATTTTTGGGTTCTTAATGTATATTAAATCTCTAATCTTTTATACTTATATATATATATATTAATATATATAGATATTAGTAATACACTAAGCCCCTGTTTGGATAGTGAGATGAGATGAGATGGTTTTAGATAAAAGTTAAAAGTTGAATAAAATAATATTTTTTAAAATTATTATTCTTTTGAGATTTGAAAAAGTTGAATTCTTTATTATATTTTGTGTGAAAATTTGAAAAAATTGTAATGATAAGATGAGATAAGATAAGATGAGTTGAGATTAGTATATAGTAATACTATTGGTATAGTACTATTACTATATGTTAGTGATAATATAGTAATTAATATACTAATGTATATTAGTATTACTAATATATTTATCAAAAGGAATATGTTGAAAATTTATTAAGCCATAAAATGTAATTAATATATATTTTATATTTAAAACATAAGAACAAATAAATGTTCATGTTTAAGATTAAAATTTTATGTTATAAATTATAATATAACATTATTTCATATATAATTATAATTTATAAAAATTATATATAATATTAAAAATTAATTAAAAATATATAAGTATACAAACCGGTCTGGTCATAGAAAACATAAAATTGAGACTGGACCGGTTTTTAAAATGAAGGAATCAGTCCAAAATCGGACCGAACCAACCGGTCCAGGCCGATTTTTTGATTTATTTTTACAACACTAGTTGTGATCTTTGGGGCCCTGCCCCAGTAAACTCTACCAATGGCTTTGCCTATTATGCATGTCTTTAAACGAAAGTCAAATTTCTTTTGTACCTTCTATCTATTTGTAAAGTATGTTACTACCCAGTTTAATCGCAAAATCAATATGTTGCAAACTGATGGAGGTGGTGAATTTGCCAACTCAGAATTAACTCACTTTCTTCAAGAATAGGGTATTAAACATAAGATTTTGTGCCCCCATACGCCACAGCAGAATGGCGTGGCTGAAAGAAGATACCAAAATATTCGTGAGATTGGTTTAACTATGCTCTTTCATACAGGAGTTCTCCAGCGATTTTGGGTTGATGCCTTCCAAACAACAATGTTTCTCATCAATAGGATGCCTTCCCCTACATTAAATTATGATTCTCCATTCTTTTGATTATACAATGCTTATCCTGATTATGCTTCCTTACGTGTTTTTTGGTCTAAATGTTTCCCTTTGTGTGGAATAATTCTACAACTAAGTTTGATTGCAAATTATTACCATGTGTCTTCTTAGGTTATAGTGAAAAATATAAGGGATATTGTTGTGTATACCCTCCTACATGTAAAGGCAATATTTCTAGGAGTGTTTCCTTTGATGAAAACTATTATCCCTTGAAGAATATAGGTTCCTTGCATGCTTCGTCCTCACCACCCTTGGTCTCGGACTATCGCCAATGGCTCAACACTGACCCATCTACTATCACTCCTATTCACTATGGTTCCATTGATTCATGCCATATGCAGTTGCCAATCCTAGTTCTACAAGATACTTTTCCAAGATGTCCTCAGGATTTAGAGAACACATTTCTTCCAGCATCTGTAAATACTCATGACCCCTCTTTACCTCCAGCCCCCACAAGCTTAGATGAGGACTCATTTTTACCCAACCATCAATCTGCACAAAGTGAGTCTCACTCTCATACAATGACTACTAGGTCTCAAGTAGGTATACATAAACCAAATCCAAAGTATGCAAATTTACATGAGCTTTCTGCCATTCCTAAGGAACTTAAAACTATTAAAACAACCCTTAAACATTTTGGTTGGAAGCAAGTCATGATTGATGAAATTGCTGCTCTTGAAAAGAAATGACACTTGGACCTTAGTTCCAAAGACTCCCTCCATGCATGTCATAGATTGCAAATGGGTTTTTAAACCAAAACTTATCTCAGATGGTACTTTAGATCGATTGAAAGCACATCTAGTCGCAAAAGGGTTCCACCAAATTGATGGTGTCGACTTCTCTGAGACCTTCTCTCTAGTTATCAAATCTGGAACCATCTGTATAGTTCTTACGATTACTTTATCTAAGAACTGGCCGATTCACCAACTCGATGTGAAAAATGCCTTTTTACATGATATTTTGCATGAAACTGTTTTTATGGAACAACCACCTAGTTTTGTCAATGAAAATCTCCCAAATCATGTTTGTAAATTGTCCAAAGCTTTATGCAGCTTAAAACAAGCTCCTCGAGATTGGTCTAATAAGTTCAATCAATTTCTTCTTGCCAATGGCTTTTTCTGTAGCCTCTTTGATCCCTCTTTATTCATTCTTCATGAAAATAATGAAACACTTGCTTTACTCCTTTATGTTGATGACATTATCTTTATTGGTTCCAACATTTCTCTCGTAAACCATTACATTTCCTTGTTTCATTCTACATTTTTCATGAAGGACCTCGGTCCTTTGCATTATTTTTTGGGGATTCAAGTGACCCCTACTACTAATGATTTGTTATTGTCTTATGAGGAGTATGCAGCTGACATTAACTTATGCGACTATGATAGATTGTAAGCCAGCTATCACACCAATGAGCACAAAACATGAAGCTCCCCATCTGACCCGGCCCCTTTGGACGACCCTTCCAATTACAGAAGTCTAGTGGGTGCACTTCAGTATATCACGCTTACTAGACCTGACATATCCTATAGTGTTAATTTTGTGTCGCAATTCATGCAAAATCCAATCGTCTCCAACTTTTAGATGGTGAAACGAATTCTACTCTATGTCCATGGTACATTGCCACATGGTTTACATCTCCAAGGATATACCAAATTCAACCTCTATGCCTTCTCCGATGCTGATTGGGCTGGCTGCAAACAGACCGTCGCTCAACCACAAGCTATTGCACTTTTATTGGACCAAATTGCATTAGTTGGTGTGCTAAGAAACAATCAACTATTGCCCATTCCAGGACAGAAGCCGCATACAGGGCCATGGCCCACACTGCAGCTGAGCTCACATGCTTGACACTTATCCTGAATGATTTTCGCATCCCGCTTGAGCAACCTCCAGCGATCTTCCATGACAATCTGAGCTCCCTTTACATGACCATCAACCCAGTTTTCCATAATCGTAGCAAACATATTGCTATCGACTACCATTATGTACGAGAGCAGGTGGCTAGTGGAAAACTTAGAACCATTCATGTTCTAGCAGACAAGCAAATCGCCGACATGTTTACCAAGCCTCTTCCTCAGGATCATCTTCAGCGCTTACTAACCAAACTTAACCTCACAAGTCGGCAAAGTTTGAGGGAACATGATAAGATACCAACCCCTGACTTCACGTTACCAGATATTGCCTCCAACACAACTCCTAAGTTCATGGCAACAAATATTGCCTCCAGCAACGATTGATTCAATAAAGATCAGTATCTACTTCTATTTAGAATTCTACAACTATAGCCAATCCTACCTTACATATCTATCACCAACGGGTGTTTTATTTCCTTTTTTACTCTTGTACAAATCTGAGTATATAAAGTCAATAGCTTAAGTTGAATAACAAGTTATGAGAGAAACAATTCATCACATCATTGCCTTATTTTCTTTAATGACAACCACTTAACTTCCCTTAATATAGAAGAAAAAGGAATCTCGCATCTTCTAAAAAGCAAAACTCTCTATTCTCTCTAGAAAGTTCTCATCCTCTCCGATAAATGTTTCCACCAAAGAGGATTCCTTTTTCAATTCTTATTTGTGTACAAGTTTTTCAACTAGTGTTTTTAGTCCCTCCTTTCCACCGGCTCGGTTTTGATTAGGTCTATTGCATTCTGGCGACCGATGGCCAGCATGTGCCACACCACGCAACTCCCCATTCGCCGATCTACCGAGATGAAACAAAACCACGGTGAAAATCCCTGCGTGCGAGGCTCATGTGCGGCTTGTTTTGCGCGTGGTCACCATGCGCCGCAGTGAAAAAAATGCGTCCGGCGGTTAGACGCGCCGCACCGGTAGATTCTCCACATCAAGATCTTCCACATTTGACCCACCCCACCTCACAATCACCAGCACATGGTCCCCATGTGCCGCCACCAGCAAGCGTGAAGAAACTCGATCTGCCGCACTCATCCCATTCAATGGTGGTCTTCCTATTATGTTTCCGCTTTCCCTAACCGATGACGAAATGGAATATGAGTTTCTTCAGGAAACATCTTAGGACCTCCACTTTGTATTTTTTTCTTTTGTTTAATGAAAGCTTATTCATAAAAGAAAAAAAAAAAAAAAAAAGAGTACAGATTGACATTAGGGGTATCATAAATGTTGTGAAAGGAACTAACCGTATCTTAAAAGTTAGGGCTGGCCTCCATCTCCAACGGAGTCGGAAAGCCCAACTCTGACCTTTCGACTCTAACCCAAGTTGGGCTCCAACTCCGACTTCGAATTGAAGCAGATTTCAATTCCAATCAAGATTGCTGGAGTTGAAGTTAGAGGTTAGGACTTCGATCGAAGTTGAACGAAAGAACAAAAGGAAAAAAAAAAAGAACAGAAAAGAAAATAAGGCGATCCCCTGACAAAGAACATTTCACAACTTGTTTTCTCTCTCTTGCAACATAATCTCCCAACAAAGAACAGCTTGACAACGATCAGAATTATAACTAAGGATTTTCCAACAAATAGAACACAACAGTAGCCGATCGGACTTGCCAACGATGTTCTTTGAACCGACAATGTCCAACTTGGGCGGCCCAAGCTCCCTGCTTCCTTATTCTTGTAACTATCTTGCTAGCTACTAATAAGGATTTTCGCATTCTAGAGTTTTGGATTCCAACAGAGGAAGAGAGAAAATTGTCGGCTGAGGACAAGAGAGAAAATAGAGTTTATGAGAAAACAAAAGAGAAACAACGTAGAGTTTTGGTTGAAATGAAGAGGTGAATATATATGAGGTGTAAACGACATTGTTTTAAGAGTTTCTTAAAAAAAAGTTTGCAAAATACTCTGTCTCGTATGCGGGGGAGCTCGAAGGCAGGTCAGTTGTTTGCAAAACGCCGTTTTGCCTACACCGTTAGGCCACTCAACCTACTTATTACTTAGATTACAATATTAAATATATTAAACCTAAATGTCAGAGTCGAAGTTCGGATCCGGAGCTTACATCGACTCTGACTCCACTCCGACTCGGACCAAAATTCTTAGAGTAACTTTGAATCTGAACTCTGAATTTTTTGGCTCCATCGAATTCGAAGTCAGAGTGAACGTCGGCCGGAGTTGAATCGCCGAAAGTTTTGTACAGCCCTATTAAATCTTTTACTTTGAAGGTGTGCTGCATGAAAAATAAAAAATGTTGTATCTATCCATGCATGCCTTTTTGGGTGTCCACAAGTAATGTTATTTACTTTCATGGGCTTGCATAAGAGAGAATAGGCATATTTTAAATATGGTGAAGATTGTCTACCTAGAGCCCGAATTTTAGGACACCCAAAACTTGGCATTTTCTTCCACTTTAGCAAAACACAAAACAACACCCTAGCCTAAATTGACAATGTTGTTAGCCGTTCAACTTCATTAAGACACGCCTAGTTCCTCTCAAAGCATTTAAGATGCTTAAGGATCATGGAATCCATATATGGTTGGAGTTCGAACTTCCACCCCCAACTACAAGGGTTATTGACTTTTAAAAAAATGTTTAGAGGAAAAATGCATCTAAGATATAGGCTATATATAGCTACTTAGTTTGGTTTCTATTAAGGAGTTTCAAGGCTCTTGGTCACTTAATTACAAGCCTAATTGAAAATTTTGGCATCTTTTTTTCCCTGAGAAAAACCTGAATTACAAATAAATCTTATCAAAGTATATTTACAAATTAACGTAGTTTGATGGAGTCTTTCAAATTATATTTTTTTAAAATTATAAAGTGAATATGACATCTCATATAAAGTCATGTTAATTTATATATTTTATTTTGTACTTACAATCTATTTTGTTTATCGATCATCTAACACTTCTCCTTTTTCCTTGCATTTTTTATGCTACCTTCTGCGACTGATCGAGTGCCCATATATCTTTAGATCCATTTGTCAATAAAGAGCTTTTAAAATTTTCTTAAAACTGTTTCTAGCTAGGTTGGATAAAATATATCATATCTGAATGTGTTTGGGCGATTATCAGACAGTTTTGTGTCTGCAGGTAACTTTCATATATATTTTTTGTGTCTGGTAAATTTCACACTTTTCTGTAAAAAAACTACCCTTTAGTCATGGCAATTTTATCAATCAACCAGAGAAAATATGGGCCAAATCCAATTCTTTATTTGGTTCCATTGTCCTTATTTGTTTTACTAATTACATGCGCTAGATTAGTCGTAACATGATGTTTTGTTGGGCTTGAAAGCTTATTCATAAAATAAAAATTAGTACAGATTGTCGAGGGATACTATCATAAATGTTGTGAGAGGTACTAAGCATATCTTAAATGTTATGAATTTACTTTCAAGGCCGTGTGCTAGCTGCATGAAAAATAGAAAATGTTGTACGTATCTGCCAATATTGTTGCATGTGAGCCCTTCAACTCTCTTTCACAATATTTAAGATACGCCTAGTAGTTCCTCTCAAAAGATTTATGATTCTTAATAAGGATCATGGAATTCATAGTTGGATCGTTCCAACTTCCAACTTCCAGCCCTCCAACTACTAAGGTTGTTATCTTTTAAAAAAAGGCATCTAAGATATAGCTACTTAATTAGTTGGGTGTCCATTACGAGAATTTAAAGGCTCTTGATCTCAAAACTACTCGCCTAGTTGGACAATTTGGCATCCATTTTCTTTTCTTTTTTCCTGATAAATGCATGAACTAAAAATAAGTCTTATTAGATTTTACTTATAGATTAACATGGTTTTATGGAGTCTGTCAGATTATAAATATGTTTTTATTATAATTAAGTACTGAATATGACATCTATTAATATGAAGTCCTGCTAATTTGTAAATTTAATTTTGTAAAATCTTTTTGTAGGTGATCACAGTCTAACACTTCGATCTCTTTTTTTCCTAGTATTTTTTATGCTACTTTCTGTGATTTAATGCCCAGTTTTGGATATGTTTGACAAATAAAGAGGTTTTAAAAATCTTATTACTCTCGATTAAAACTGTTCATCTAGGTTGGATAAATTGCATATTTGGATGTTTGCATTCAGTTATCAGACAATCTGCATTTATGTGATAACTTTGACAGTTTTGTGTAAAAAACTACCCTTTGGTGGTAGTTTTATCAATATTCAACTAGATAAAATATGGGTCGATCAATCGAATATATCCAATTGATCTTTGGCTTCATTAATGCCCTTTATTTATTAATTTTTAGTTATACGTACTGCTATATTAGTTGTAACATGCATGCAGGTGTTTAATTTGTTGGGCTCCCCAATATCCCTTCATTTATATTCTACCTTTTAGTTTAGTGAAAGCTTATTCATAAAAAAAAGGGGTAAAACGCATAAATGTTGTTAAAGGTATTAATTAAGCGTATTTTGAATGTTATGAATTTACTTTGAAGGTGTGCTCGCTAGCTAGCTCATGCATGAAAAAAAAATAAAAAAATAAAAATGTATTGTTTTTCCATGCCTTTTTTGGTCATGTCTCAATTAGTAATTTTGTTTTGTTTACATGATCCATATATATATAGATTTACTTGAGAAGCCGGAGTATGCATATTTTAAATGTGGTGAAGAAAATGCATGTCTACCTGGAGCCCCAATTTTACGACACCCAAAACCTGGCACTTTTCTCCATGCATGCGCGTTGTGAGCCCCCTGATCAATTCTCTTTCACAACATTTATGATACGCGCGTCTAGTCCATCTCAAAACATTCAAGATGTTTAAATTAAGGATCAACGTAATGATGGGGAGTCCATATATAGTTGGCCAGAGTTCCAACTTCCAACCCCCAACTGTTGTTGTCTTTCAATGAAACGCTTAGCTGAAAAGAGCATCTAAGATATACCAACTCAGTTTGGTATCCATTAAAGAGAGTTTAAAGCTGGCTCTTGATCACATAACTAGCTACTTGCCTAACTGGACATGAATTCGGCATCATTTTTTTTTTTTTTCCAAGAAAATAAATTTTATACAAATTTACAGCTTACGGATTAAAGTGGTTTTGTGGAGTCTGTCAAATTATAAAATTGTTTATTTATTATAAAGTAAATATGAAATATCATATCAAATCATGCTGGTTTGTATTTTTATTTTTGTAAAACTTTTTGTGTCATCTAACGTCCACTTCTCCTTTTCCCTTGCATTTTTTTATGCTACCTACCTTCTGCCACTAAGTGGCTTTCTGTGGATATGTTTGGCAATAAAGAGATTTTGAAAATTTTATTGCTCTCAATTGAAACTGTTCATCTAGGTCGGTTAAATTGCATATATGGATGTGTGCCGACAGTTGGAAAAAGATCAGAGGGAAATTGCATATATGGAAAAGAGTGGAAGTGACGGAAAAATAAGAAAAAAGAGAATGAAGGAGGATTAAGCACACAAATGAAGAATGGTCCCTTTTATTCATCAAGGAGTGGATAAAAGGGATTAGAGAATAAAAGGGATCAAAGATCAAAGACTTGGACAACAAGGAGCCGGCTACTTATTTTTTTGAGGCTTCAGAACGACTAGGGAAGCTCTTGTTTTATCATTTGTACAGTAAATTAAGAGAGATTATGAGAGACTATAAAATGCTCTTATTTATAGTGGACTTGCATCCCAAATGATCCTTAGACATAGGCTTGGTATCGAACTACGTAAATCTGTGTGTCTTGTTTTCTATTTATATTTATTGTATTTAGCTTCTATTTACTATAATGGACGTATGTACAGATACCGTATCACAGCTCTGGATTGCAGTCGTCGGCCCCAAACTATACTAATCAAGGTCCGAATCCACGACTGTGAGTCGGAGATGACTCAATATTTTCCCACTTCAGCCTGTTCTTATAAAACAGACTTCAAGAAATTAAGAAAATGATGTGATTTAGATTATAACAGGAAAAAATACTTTTTTTTTTTTTATAAATTAGCATATATAATACTATTAACTTAATTTCTCTCCTCTCTCACACCTGATCTCTCGCCGTTTATCAATCCATTATTTGCCGGTTGACTTAGCCGGAATCTCCTCCAACAGGCATCATCTTCAAGTAATTAAAGGAAATCTATATTTGCTTTGATTTCACATCTTCATTTTATGCTTTTGAAATTGAAGTTATTACTCTTGCAATATTGGTCGGTCAATTTTGGTTAGAACATTCTTCTTTCAGAAGTTCCTAGCTAGATCTTTCTTTTGAATTACGAGGTGGATAGGTGGGTTAACATTAATTGCTAGGAATCTTATTAATGTTTGTGTACATAACTAGGTAGGTAGTGGATGGATGGATTAATTAGTCAATTGGGAACAATTTTGGGTAGCGTTGATCAGTTCATATAATTAATTAATTCCTTCGTCTCATTGTGCTCCCCATTAATGTGGCTTATATATAAGGATAGTGATAGGGTTATTATCATATTATTACATATCTATTATTCAAATACATTTTAAGTTTTTTTATTTTTTTATTATTCTTTTAAAGTATTTGTTTAGCATCCTTAATTACTAAGAAAAAATTAAAAAAATATATATAATTTTACTAATATACACTTTCTTAATCATTAAGTAAAATTAAAAATTTTAAAAAAAATCAACTACAAAAAAACTAGGAGATGTGTTAAGGACGTGTTTCATTGTCACCACCTCACAATTACCTGCAACTAGAGAGTAGAGAGTTTGGGGGTTCGAGGGAATGCCTCCAATACCTAAGTCAATGACTGAAGATAATAACAATAATACTAATGAATTCGATCCCTTTTACATACCTGGATTCTTTTCTTATATAGAGTCTCTGAATCATTCTGTTGCTTAAGTAATAATAGATATATTTATTATTCAAATTTAAACTTGGAGATGAAGGTTTTTGCTCTAATAGATTGTTATAATAGATGTTCTTCCTTTATCGCCGCTGGGTGGTTACTTAGTCGGTGATGGGAAGTGGCTTGGGCTCTTCTTGGCTTTAACGGGCCCCTTTGGTATTGAGACTTAATTCATGAATAAGGTGAAGGCCCAGGCCTGTACTGTATGGGCAAGAGGAATGTCATTTCCAGTTATCCCACAAAATCTCATTACCTCTGGTGTGATGGGACTTGAATCTAAGCATCGTTTCAATTTTCGAGGTGTGTCATAGCACCATTTCACCTTCATTCTTTGGACACATCAACCATCACCTCACGCACATTCCTATTTAATGCCCATTTTCTATTCATTTTCCCTCCTCTTTCAAACTTCTGCCTCTTTTGCATGCCTGGATTTCAATAAGCCCTTGGCCCCTTATATACGATGAGCTTGGCGTAGGAAAAGCGAAATTGGATAGCTATAATGGCGGTCAAGGAAGCAAGAGGCCATCGTACCAATTTGAAATGATGGACATATCATGTAGAAAAAAAGATAGACATATTTTATAATATTTATTCCTGTTTATATAAATATTTCAAACAATATTAAATGACCAAAAAAATATTGTAGGCCTTATTTATTTAGAGAAAATTTATTTAACACACATTTATTTAACACACCTAGCACACTGAAAACTTTCCACATCAGTAATTAAAATATTTTATTTATTACTCTCACTTGAGTGGATCTTTTTGGTTTGAATTAATAAATTATATCATATCATATTAAGAAATTGCCCTAATTTTGAATATCTTCTGGACTAGCAAGATCTGGCTGTTTGGATATAGATCTCACATCATTTCAGTTTATTTCATCTAATTTTAACTAATAATCTCACTATTATTCATAAATCTTCTCAACTCATCTTATCTCACTATCTAAACAGCACCTCAATCTTTAAACAACATCCTTGATAAGGGCCTTTATTGACTGCAGCATGTCAGACGAGTTTGAGCGATTCCTCTATACCATTACAGAGCTTGTGAGGATCAGAAATCACACTTGGGTCAACAAACAAAAAAAAAAAAAAAAAAAATCTTGTTCACATAACTTTAAAAATGGAGAACCAGTGACTGCAATAGAAACAGGAGAAAAACGTAGAACAAAGCATTAGAATTAGTAAGCCACGGGATTGGACTTCAAAGACTTTTGATTCAATTCATGTGCGCTCAACACATTGACTTTCTGCATTACATATTATTTCGTATTTAAAAAGTTTTCAAGTTTGTTAAATTTGATAGTTTTAAGTGAAAGAGAAAAGAAATAAATATATGAAGCGAGTCCTATATATAATATTTATTATTATTTGTGTGAGTTTTATTGACAGAATTAAGTGCTTAGTAAATGTTATATTGCTGATCACTTGGTGAGTTTATGTCTCACTCACTCACTAACATTAACGACCCTCGTAAAACTTAAAAGAGGATTTCGATCGATCCCACCATGCATAGTGTATTAAACTCTTAGCTCCGGCTCACGATAAAATCAGGTCTAAATTATATATGAGTCAAGCGAAAGTAATGGGATAGATATATTTGCACATTCTATAATATTGCATGCCCATAAAAGAGGAGTGGGATTGAGTAAAATGATAATGAATGTACGTCCAACATATATATTATTTTGTTTTATTTTTAGCAAACGTACATACTCTGTTGTAATACAATAAGTAGTCAGTTAATACGTACCGAAATTATAAGGGAGATGATTCAAATAATAATTGGATGACTTATAGCTAATTTCTTCTTGCAGACCAATCACTTCGGAAATAGCCATATATTCTTATATTGGAGAGTGCTTGGTGTAATATTATAGCAGCAACAACCTGTTATATATCCATGATGTAAACATAATTTATGACATTATTCAGCAGCTTGTCATGCTGATCTCTCTGATGATATACTCATTTTTTTTAATTATAATTTGTACAGGTCTCATGCAGCCCATTTGTAAAAACAGTGAATCCTATCATGAAAAAGTATAAAAAAAATTACTTTTTTTTTAACAAGATCAACCTACTTTTTTACAAAGGGTTTGTGCAAGATTTCCACAATTATGTATGTAAGTGATGATATAATAACTTAGTTACTTATATGGGATTGATGCTTCACTTTTTTTTGGTCCAAAGTATGAATTTGGATATGATTAATTAATCCTTGGTAATAATTTATTTGACAATAACGAGCTTGAGTTATAAAAATGAAGTGTTAGGTATAAGTAGATTGATCGTATGTACGTACATACCTTGGTTTCAAATGTTCTAAATACTAACCCAACACACGTATATGTGTGTGAGGGAGGGCCCAGGCTCGAGGATGTCAAGTTACGGAACCCCAGGCCTAAAGATGAAATCATGTCGGGGGCTAAGAGCCCGAGCCAAAGGACCACGCGCCAAGCCTGTGACCGCAAACCAACTCGGGAAGGACTTTCGGCACCGGGCTCATATATGCCAAGGAGACTATCTCGGGACTCGACAATCTACTAAGCCCTACCATATTGTGCCGAGCAGGACGCCCTACTTCAGCGGACAGCTAGACAAGCCCGATCGTGGTCTCGTTAGGCTCAAGGCACGCCGCATTCAATGTATATGTCAGAAGGCCCAACACGCAATGGCGTACTCGAGAGCACGTAGGACAGCTCAGCCACGACCTAACACCCAACCCTGGCAGAAAGGTGGCAGCAGGTCTGACCTAGCACGACCTGACACAACATAATCTCCCTCGGCCGCCTAAGCCACTGACTGACACACTGTTGCAGCAAGGAATGAATGGTAGCAAGTCTGACTCAAGTACAACCTGACATGCCACAATCACACTCGGTAGTGAAGCCCGAATCAGGTATAAATAGCAGCCATCCCTTCTAAGGGAGGGCTCTCTCTTGAATCCCTTTACTATTCTTTCTAATATTTTGAGTTATTCTCATCATTAGAGGATTATTCACTGACTTTAGTATCGGAGTGACCCTGGACGTCAGCGGAGCCCTTTCTTCCTCTTAGTTGCAAGTGGCATGAGCTTGGTTATTGTGGAAGTGCTCGAGCTGCAAAACACGACATCAACATTGGCACCGTCTGTGAAATTTTTTTTCCATAAAAGCATGTACTATGCATGCCGGCAATGACATGGTCCCAAACTACACAAAGGGGAGACAACGAGGAGGGAACGATGGAAGCAAGACTCACAAGCATGGAGGAAACAGTAAGGAAACTGGCGGAAGAAGCTGGGATGCTACGCCAAGAGAATGCAGCCCTCGGGCGCACCAACGAAGAGCTAGTTTGGGGGGGGGGGAGAACCGAGTGGCAATGAACATGAGGATTCGTGGCGGGTCCCTACGGACGCCTTGGCGGAGGAGGAGAGATGCAAGATGCCCATCCAAATCTGAGAGCTTGGGGATAAATGCGCGGAAATGGCTAAGAAGATAGACACGCCATCCACTGTCGACCAGCTGCTCGTCAGTACCAACATCCCATACAGTGCAGGAGTCATGGCAGTGCCACTTCCCCCCAAGTTCAAGGTCCCCCAGATGGAAATGTACAACTGGTCCAAAGTCCCTAGAGCACCTGGAGGTGTTCAAAGCCCACATGACCCTACATGGTTTTCTAGGAGAAATCGCTTGCCGAGCCTTTCCACTAACATTGAAAGGGGCCGCCTGGACCTGGTTTGGGTCACTGTCATCAACAACAGTAAATATCTTCGAGGAGCTCGTCTCCCTCTTCATGACGCAATTCCTGGCAAGTCGTAAGAGGAGACACCCAACAGCTTATCTCCTAACTGTCAAACAGCGAGATGATGAAAATCTGAAGTCGTATCTCTTGCGGTTCAATCGGGAGCATATAACCACCGACAACCAAGACGAGAAGATCACATTAGCAGCCCTCTTGGGGGGAATCTGACCTCGGAATCCGTTCATGATAGAAATAGCACAAAAGACCCCTACTACGCTAAGGAAGTTCATGGACCAAGCAGATGGGTTCATCAATGCTGAAGATACAATCGAAGCCCTGACTACACCACGACACTTCCAGGTAGAGCAAGCGGATCTGAAGGCGTCAGGCCAATGAGGAGGCAGCTACTTCAGAGGGGGGAAGAGGGGAGCACCAGATACAAAGAGAAAGGGAGAAGCGCTGGCTCTGCCCCAAGGGGGTGCCACGCTCACACAAACATGGTCATGGAAGGGAATCAACGCCCGACCCCCGAAGAGAATACTCGACATAGCACATGAATTACGAGTACCACATGAATAATCAACATAGCACTCGAGACTGCTATGCCCTAAAGAGAATAAGAGAGGAAGACCAGCGTAATCAGACATGCTGGTCAGAGGACTGCGTGGAGGGAGGCGCACGGGTCCCTGGAGGGGTGCGAGCTCAAAAAGGCAGGGAGCAAAGGATGAGACGCGGAGGAGCCCCCAATGGAGAACATACCACTCGGAGAGATCAACATAATCATCAGTGGATATGCCGGAGGCGGAGCCATTTCGTCGGCCCGGAAGGCACATGCCCAAAGGGCACGCTATAAGGAAGTGTTCGCCGTTGAAAGAGATGCAAGCAGGCCACTCCGGCACACTAGAGGCACCACAATAACCTTCGACGAAAGGGATGAAGAAGGCATCCTCCACCTGCATGACGATGCATTGGTGGAAACGATGCAAGTGGCAAACTTTAAAACCCGGATGATCCTAGTCGACAACGGCAGTTCGACCGACATCATGTTCTAAAAAGCCTTTGTCAAGATGGGAATCAATTTGGACCGACTACATCTGGCTCCAATGTCGCTCAAGGGCTTCACGGGAGACCTCGTTCAACCAATGTGAGCCATCACTCTTTCAGTACTGGCAGGGAAGGCGCCCAGGATCGCGGCCACCATGACAGACTTCTTAGTCGTCAAAGCCCCACCTCGTACAATCACATAATAGGGCGCCCCACCCTGAACAGCTTGAAGGCAGTGACGTCCACTTACCACCTCGAAATGAAGTTTCCCACCGACTAGGGGGTGGGCGAAGTCTGCAGCGAGCGGGTCATGGCTTGGGAATGCTACGACCGAGAGTTGAGGCACAAGGTCAAGGTAGTCGCGACAGTAGAAAGGACAGAAGAAGCGCCCAAGCCCGGTTCACCTTCATCCCTGACCGAATGGGATGAAGAAATCCGTGATGAACAGGCCCTTCGGCAAGTAGAACCCAATGAGCCCATGGAGTTGGTTACAGTTGATCAGCAAAGACCAGAACTAAAGGTTTGAGTCAGGACTAAGCTGGACCCGGGGATGAGAACGGCACTGATATCTCTCCTTATCGAACATCGGGACGTGTTCACCTGGAGCCATGAGGATATGTTTGGGATCGACAACTCCATCATTAAGCACTAGCTTTGCATCAATCCAGCGGCTCGGAAAGTCAAGTAGAAACAACGAAGCTTCAGCGTCGAAAAGTATTGGGCGATAGCTGAGGAGGTAGATCGTCTCCAAACGACAGGGTTCATTAGGGAGGTCCATTACTTGGAATGGCCATCTAATTTAGTTTTGGTGAAGAAGGCTAACAAGAAGTGGCGGATATGTGTCAACTTCATCGGCCTGAATAAAACTTGCCCAAAAGACGGCTTCCCCTTACCATTTGTCGACCTAATCGTGGATTCGACGGCGGAGCATCCCCTCCTTAGCTTTATGGATGCCTATTATGGGTATAATTATGGGTATAATCAAATCAGGATGAACCCGGATGACAAAGAGAAGACAGCGTTCGTAACAGACCGAGGCCTCTACTGCTACAAAGCGATGTCGTTTGGCCTCAAGAATGCTGGGGCTACCTACCAAAGACTAATTAACTGAATGTTCAAATAGAAGATCAACCAAAATATGGACGTGTATGTAGACGACCTATTGGTAAAGAGCAAAAAGCCCAGACAACATTTGGCAGATTTACGAGAAGCATTTTCCATCCTTCGGCAATATCAGATGAAGCTGAACCCGTTGAAGTGCCCATTTGGAATGGAGACAGGTAAGTTTCTGGGGTTCATGGTCTCCGAGAGAGGGATTGAGGTTAACCCCAAAAAGGTGGAAACAGTGATAGGAATGCCTTCCCCCCGTAACCTTCATAAAGTCCAGAGGCTGGCCGGGTGAGTAGCAGCCTTGAACCGCTTCATCGCTCGATCAACCGACTGTTGCCTACCCTTCTTCAAAGTCATGAGGAAGGCCCAGAAGTGGAATGAGACCTGTGAAAAAGCCTTTGCCGATTTGAAATTGTACCTAAGTCGCCCCCACTACTAAGCCAGACAAGGCTCGGGGAGACCTTGACGGTGTACCTAGCGGTGTCATTGCATGTTGTATCAGCTGTACTTGTTTGAGAAACGGAAGAAGGGCAGCGGCCCGTCTACTACATGAGCTGGGCCTTCTGCGGAGCAGGGGCAAGGTACCCCAAGACGGAAATGTTAGTATTCACCCTAGTCATCGCAACCAAGAGATTAAGGTTGTATTTCCAGGCCCACACGATGAAAGTGCTCACCAATCTCCCCTTCAAGAAAGTGTTGCAGAAGCTAGACACCTCGGGAAGGCTCGCAAAATAGGTGATTGAGCTAAGTGAATTCGATATGGAGTACCAGCCCCGAGCCGCAATCAAATGACAAGTGTTGGCAGATTTCGTTGCCGAATTCACCAACTTCCCAGAAGAAGTTTCGAGCTATGAGTTATTAATATACTTGTGGTGATTTGGATTAGGTTATGATACTTCTACCATTCGGGTTCAAGGCTTAGATAGTATACTTCAAAAGTTAGATAAGTGGTGCTCCTATGTTAGACTTTGTCAAAAACAAATTATCTGAAATTGAGTTTGTGAAAAACTTGCATATTTTGTTATGAAAATAATCTCGATCATTTTCTACACTACTTTCGAAATTTAAGAAATAAAATGAAATATTTCTTTCATGACTGTTGTATACATGAATATTTTTGATACTCTGTTTCAGTACTGCATAAAAATGTGAATATAAAGTTTGAAACTTTAATATGATTATATGATATTAATCTACTCAGTACTCTATTCTTATATGATATTGCATCTAAAAATCATCTCGTATGACATTCTGTTTTTGTTTCGTACCACCAGTGTAAAATTATGGCCTTTGTTATTATGTTGGTACCATAATCTTTGTTTCTAAGTGCACCTACTTGGGAGACAAAGTGATTTTTTGAGTGGGTCTTTCTTGTATGCACACTCGGCACGCTGAGTTTGAAAATGAGAGATTTCACTTCTGTTTCTGCTCAATCTGTCAAGGGGGTTTACAAACCTTACCATAGGGGTTAAATATGGCATTTGTTATGTTACGATGTTGTTTCAATTAAGCTTATGTCAAACATCTTTTTATATTATTATTATTGTAATGAAATGTTTAGAAAAATATTATTTCTATTTTTTTAGACTGTTTGTTTCTGCATCCTCTAACTGGCTCAAGTTTACACACTAAAACAGGTTCATTGCATATTGCATCGGTGGACTCACCTATTTATCTCTACCATTTTCTTTTTAGATGGTTTGGATGGTTATGACAGTTGGAATAGATGGCACATGACAACATTATAAGAGAAATGTAATATAAGTGCCAGATGGCATAGGTCATGGATTGGTGAAATTTTTGAGACTATGTAGAACTAGCGTTGAGTTTACTTTTATGAGAATGGTTTTTGAGGTATTGATTTAAGAAGATTATTGTATCTAAGTTTTATATTTTATGGATTTCAATTTAGAAGGGACGTCCACCACAGGGTCCAAGGCGTGACAACAGCTTAGTGACTAATTTAAATAATAAAATTAAACAGAAAACAACTTGAAATGATAATTGCTCGATTTGGTTATGCTAGAATCCTAAATTGAAGCTATGTTCCTATTACTGCCGAAACCTTTGAAAATAAGACATAATGATTGCCCACACATTAGCCACAACATGCCAAAAAATTTTGCTTTTTTTTTTTTTTTTAGAAACAAATATTGCTTCATTCAATATCAATATCAATAAGGAGATACAATGAAAATCTTATCCACACAAACACATACAACCCTTAATATTATATAGCAGAACATCCCTCTACATCCATTGCTAGACAATTTAAAATAAAGTCAAGTGGATTGTACCACCATTGAAGTGTATTATTCACAAAGCGTGCATTTCAGGCCATCATGAAGAACATCAAAAGACTAGAAATCAGATGACAAGGTTTGAATCTCCTGAATCATAAGGTTGTAGCTAGACTCTTGTTCTCGGGTTGACCATATAGCTTCCACAATAACAAGTGAATCCCCCACTTGATCCCCCTTGAGGATCAATTGGGAGATCCTCATATGATGAATTATCTGTAAAGCCCCTGAAGGCAGCAAGCGCCTCAGTATCCTCCACCATATAAATGCCTTCTTCCTTTCCTGACATGGCCATAATCATACTACCATTTTCATCTCACAAGACTGCACCCATCCCAGACTGATGCAATTGACTAAAAACAGCCCCATCAAAGTTCAATTTCCACTTTCCACATGGTGGAGGCTTCCAACACAGTGTAGATAAACAATGAGCTCCCTAGCTAATCTTGAATGATATCTTTGATGATCTTGCTGATTCTCAAGGATAATATTATATGAGAATAACTTCTAAGTGGTCAATCCATTAAAGGGTTGAAAACAGCCTACGATGTGCTTCTGACACGTAGCCCACCCATTAGACCCAGAATGGGACCTCACCACACTGAACCCAACTCCCTTAGCCCCTCGAAACCCAGATCATTAGTTGAACCTTGTCTCTCTCTCATTGACGACTTAGAAAATCCCTCGACCCTCAACGTCGTGAACGTCTCTCCCATCGACGTCGTGAACATCTTCCCCATCGACGCCGCGTTCTATGATCATTGACGCCGGATTCCCAAATCCCATTGATGCCACCCTCATGAGCTCCTATCTCCCATCGATTTGGCCCATGCGAAACGTAGCCTTGCCCCTCTCCTTTGGCGTCTCTTTACAAATTACTCCGGTTTTTGTTTTATTGTTATCTCTAAATAACCTGAGCGTTAGACTACCTGCCTAGTGCCTACCTCTGGTCCATGGATTTGTCGGCAGTTCTAACTTTTACCACACCCATATTTCAGAACAATCCCTATAAATTTAAATGTTGCCTAAACCTATTATGCCCATTTCTATAGAAAGTGATCAGAAAATTCAAGAATATATGGCATGTTCTAGATTGTCTTTTAAATTCAAGAAAATTCAAGGTAAAATGCATCTTCAAAACAAACCATGGAGGACAACAGGTGGCTGCGATTGGTGTCGAACTGCATGGTGGTTGTAGGTGGCTGCGTCGAACTGGTTGGCATCGAATTAGGTGGCTCCATCGGGCTGCCTGGCGTTGAACTAGCTGGTGGCGGCGACTAGTGAAGAGCACAACGAGTAACAACAAAGAGGAAGGGAAGGAAAATACGTTTTAGGGTATTTTAGGTAACAATCTAGAATAATGCTACAGAAATGTGCAAACGTCATGTAGTCGTTTTGAAAAAAAATAGATTCCACTCATAAAAAATTAATTTTTTTTTCATGTGAACTCCATATTTATTTATTTTTTTCAAAGCGACTGCACGGTACTTACATACTCACGATTGCAAGTATAATTTATCAACAATCTAATGAAGTCATCGGCCTCGTGGTTTTATTTTGTATAATGTTGAGATGTCAGTTTGTTATCGGGTGCTACTATAAGGCTCAAAACGGTCATAACCACTCTAAAGCGGAACTGATATTATACTACTCATTGAAAAATCGTATAAATCCACGATATTAGGTCTCGTTTGTTTTTAGAAAATATCTCATATCATCTAATCATTACAATTTTTTCAACTTCCAATACAATATAAAATAAACGATTCAACTTTTTAAATTTTAAAATAAAAATAATATTAAAAGATATATTTTAACAATATTTTATTCAACTTTTTAACTTTAATCTTATCTCATCTCATCTCTGAAAACAAACGAGTCCTAATATCAATGTCTTGCGCAATCTCTGCATATTGGCCGTTTTCAATATATAGTATATTATTGAAAGCAAGTCCACATTCAGCTGATTCCCATCCAATATTTCCAACCATGCATGGCTTTATCCATGATCCCTCCCGTTGATCTCAACGTGATTAGCATACATCTCTTTTTATTACCAATAAAAATTAATACATCTTGTCATTATTAAAAAAATAATTTCGTTATAAATAACAAAACATTTATATTAAATCAATTAGCTTGTATGATGTGTTCCATTTTCATTTCTCCTCTTCACAAACTCCAGTAATTAATTAATTCTTTTTTTTTTCGTCCACTATATATAGAAAGTCAATTACGAGGCAGTAAATAATATTGCTACGCGCGCATGAGACGACATGAATTGTAGCTTTTGACAAAAAGAAAATCCCTTTGTACGTACCAATTAATCCTCCTCCTGATCTTAGACAATATGCTTGATAAGTCCTTTTCTCACTACTGCATCTCGAATGAGTTTGAGCGATTCCTCCAAATCGTCGCAGAGCAGGTGAGGATCAGGAATCACACTTGGATCAACTGACAAAGCAATGGTCATCTTATTCATGTAACTTTGGAAATGGAAAGTCAGTGCCTGCAATAGCATATTCTTTTGTTCGATTAGTTTTCTTTTGAGGAAACGTGATATTGATCTGTTGTTGTCAGTTTATACAGAAGTAAGGGACACGATTCTATTAGAATTGGATCATGACTTACATGTGGATGCCCATAAACATAAGGAGCAAGGTAAGCCATTGGATGGCCATAAAAGCTAATTTCTTCCTGCGGGCCAACCAAGCCGGAAATGGCCATTGTTGTGTTGAAGATTGCTCTGTGCGTTATGGCAGCAGCAACCTGTTAAATATCCATGTAAACATAATCTATGAAATTATTCAGCAGCTCTGATGATAAACATTTTCTGCATTAATGTTACATTCCCTATCCACAATTATAAGACAATGGCTTTGCTTCATTTTGTTTATCTGCGTATAAATTTTAATGTGATTAATTCCTTGGTAATAATTTCTTTCAGTACACTAGCGATCAGCTGGAGTTATGTGAAGTTAGAAACTAAGTACTAGTTCTAATTAAGGAGATAAAGTGCATGCATACGTACCTTGGCTCCAAATGTTCTGAGTACTAACTCAGCACACGAATATGTGCATATAGCTTCACGTGAGAGCTTTTTTCTGTCAATGGCGGCCTTAGCTTGTCGAACATACTCCAATGGGTCATCTTGCAAAGCAATGCTCAAGGGAAGGAGCAAGTATCCGATCAAATTGCCCCACCTGGTCTTCGACCCCTTGGCCATCATATCAGCCAGATCCTGTTTAATTGACAGCATTACTACACGAGAAACATTGGCGTGGAATATTTCGATCAAAACTCGTCAAATTTATATCTGAGATAATATACAGTTAAATTATCTGATAAAATATAAACTAAATAATTCAATGCATATCTTTCTATGATCAGCTTCCACTTTTGGAATGATCGATGATTTAGATTTTTGGGTTTATCAATCATTGTAGTGAGGCATATTGGGATGTGATATTCTTCAAACAATAATGAAAGATAATTTACCTGGATTCCTACAGTTTTTCGTAGATTGACAAGAATGGTTGCCCTAAAGTGGGTACCTTTTGGAATATTGGTTTTCCTCTGCTTCACTTGCCCATCTTTCTGCTCCTCACCTGCTGAGTGAATCTATACATGAATCAGGGAAGATTATAAAGCATTGTAGTTGGTTTACTATATATAAAATGTTGAGGCAGTCATGTACATGCATTTGGTTTATGATAATATAATACTCATCATTGGACCAACTAAAGTGTATTAGTACTGAATTGGGGGATTACTATGATCAAATCCCACATCTAGACCTGATATGTGTTGATTGGGAAAAACAAGATTCAAGAGATTCTTCTTGGGCTTGGATAACCAGAAACAATGAGAAGAGAATTTACAGGATCGATGTTATTGCTGACTAAGAACTGAAAAAAACAATGATCCAAGACATGCAATACCAAATAAATTTCTGCCTATCAATCACAAAATGACATTTGCTTTTTCACTATTCTCAATGGACTATATAAGTTTTGAGTAATGCTAAATACAGTCATATGTTATGCAAGCGCTGCGCACTCATTTTGAAAAAGAGTAAGGTCCACTCCTAAAAAAATTAATTTTTTCATGTGAGTTTCATATTTACTCATTTTTTTTCAAAATGAGTATACGGCGACGCTTACATACTCTATGACTGTATATATCATTTCTCAAAAATAAATATGACATTAAATAATTAGCAAATAAGTAAAAACAATAAAAAAGAAACTTTCAAAATATTTGATGCCACATCAGAAGATCTATAATGAAAGGATGATGATGACTAAGAGCATAATAAACAACATTACTCAATTGTCAATCTTAAACATGATATCACAGTATAATCATCTATATATGGAAGTGATGGAAATTAACTTACCGTATCTACGGTTCAGATATCTGGAAAGGCCAGCTTGAGTTACTCCAACAACTACATCATTGACAGTCTACAAAATACATCCACACCAAAATTAAAAGGAAAAAAGCTTCATATATGATTGTATAAAGAAGGTGCATAAACAAATGCCTATCAACTATATATATAAGCATCATGTGCTTGAAGCAATCTTACAACAGAATGACTTATAATATAGCCTTTGCATGGTTTTGGAGAGACAATATTGCATGGGTTGTCCTTACTTTGTGATAAAAGGATTCAAAGTAGATTCTAACTCTTATAGGTTTATATACGTGTGTGTGTGTATATTATGAAAATATTATTGAAATTAGTAATGTTACATACAATCGTAGAATGCGCAAGCACCATGCAATTGCTTTAAAAAAGAGTGGGATATACTATTAAAAAATTCATTTCTTTTAACGTGAATTTTGTATTTATTCACTTTTTTTAAAGTGATTATACGATATTTTTGTATTCACGACTGCAACTATCATTTTTCTATCTAAATTTAAGTAATAGAAGTTATTTAATTTAAGTAAATAAAAAGTAGATTCTAACTTGGTCAGCGACGACGAGCAATCATTTATGACTAAACTGTTCCTATATATTGGATGGTGCCGAAAGATTTGGAATTTAAGACATAAGAGTTGCCCACACGTTAGCCAGAAGGTGCCAAATTTTTTGTTGAAATTCCAAGTAGATGAGCCAAATTTTGGACGAAAAAAATGACGAATCATGTAACGGCTTAGCTATTATGGCCAAGGAAACGTCTGGACGCTACATATGTGGCCAGTCAACTTTGGCTAACAGTACTATAAATTTTTAAAGATACAAAAGTCGATCTTTTCTAATAAAAGTTATTTAAATGGAAAAATATCTTATATTTAAATCAGAAAAGAGTACCATTCTTCCTTATTTTACCAAAATACTATTTTACATAATTTAATAAAATAATATTTATTAATACAAACAAAAATAATTTCATCTAGACATTTAAGTAAAAAACACTTAAAATGGGAAACTATCACATCTTAATTAATGGGTAAATGAAAATAATACTGTCATAAAAATTAAAAACTATAATTCTCTGAAAAATACGGATTTGAAAATATAAAATTATAGGAAAATGTTTTCGAGTCCACGTTCCAAAGATGAAAAGTCATATTAGACCCGTTTGACTACATAAACACTTTTAACTTATTTCATATCATCTCATTTTATCATTATAATTTTTTTAAATTTTTATATAAAATATAATAAATAATTGAATTTTTTAAATCTTAAAATAATAATAATATAAAAAATAATATTTTAAAAATATTTTATTTAATTTATCCAAAATTATCTCATTTTATCTCGTCTCATTGTCGAAACCAACTCTTAATCTCTTCTATTTACCGGTAGGCCCCAAAAAAGGGAGGACTTAATTTGAAAAATTAAAAAAAGATTTCCATGGTCCCACTGCTACATTCCAAAGCAAACTAAAATTGAAATGAAAATCTGTCCCATTCAGGTGACAATCGATCGAGCTTTTGTTGGCTTGAATAAAGAAAGAAAATATATTTCGCCACTAATTAAATAAAAATAATAATTTTAACCTGAATAAATAAATAAAAATGGGTTGTTGTGAATCGACATACATACCGTGTTCATTGCATTCTTCACGAGCTTTATGTCGTCCAAACTGACCGTCCGATGTACGAATTTCTTGATGTTCAGCTCAACCCCAGGTGCACCTTTGATTGGAGTTTTCATGTCTTTTAGAAATAAAATGGTCGCCGCAATCAATAAGATATCCACCACAGTGTTCCAAATCAACCTTAAAAACAACCAAAATGCTAAAAGGAACCACCAAAACCCGTTCGAATTAGTTGAACTTGCACGGTTTTTGGCTGGAATAGTAGGCAATGCTTCAGGGTCAGAGGTTTTTCTCGTACAAGCTAGGAGAAGAGATATTAGAGATGCACCGTCCCCCATTGAGTGGTGGATCCGAAAAATCCCAACAGCCTCTGCATCTGAGGTTTTGATGTTGAGAAGGTGAATTTCCCATAATGGTTTGGAGAGGTCTAAGGGAGTTCTTGTGAGATTTGACACATAGTCTTCCACAAATCTGTCTGGAAAATCTATGTTGGAATCCAATTCAGGAACAATAACATGATCCTCCATATTTACTTTCGTTTGACTCCATTTTTGCTTTCTGCAGTACTTGCTGCCATCAACGACCTTTTGTTTTACAAGAAATGGAAAACGTATGTTAAAATCTTTAAATAAAAATTAATGCAAATGGCACACCTTGCTGACTATCAGGGACAGAAAGAATTCTTTTTGTTGTTATACTTGAAAAGGGGAGTGTTTCTCGGTTTCAGTATCAGTAAAGTTTTTGTGAGAATCAAAATAAGGAACTGTTGGTGGTCATGCCAATCTCATGGTGCGATGTGAAGGGGGTGGGTACCCAGAATGCCACTTCCCATGAAAGTACCTACCTTTATTTTTTGTGGCCCAATTACCTTATTATTAATTTGGCTTTCTTTTTTGTTTCCTTTATACTCCAGAAATTAAAAAGCTTTTGATTTGGTTGCAACCAAAGTGGACTGTTCAAAACCGATTTGAGATTAGTCATTTGTGGAGGATTTCCAGCTCAATGGGAGTGGGAGGTATCAAAGTTTTTATTGGATTGTGGAAACTTTGGTGATGTTCTTTCTGAATGCAAGTTCATGTTCAATTGGGCCAAATGGCCTCAAAGTATTTGAGGGGAAAAATAAAAGAAAAGGTATTGGTTTTATGGTATTCAAGAAAACTAAACCATGGTTTTTGACCAAGACCCACAAGAGAGAGAGACAAAGATAATTTTAAAAAAAATAATAATAAATAAAATTAAAAAAAAAAAAAAAAACAGAGGAACCCAGCAAAGAAGAAGATCATGAGAATAGAGAAGAAATACGATAATTTTCTTACCAACTTGCTGGAGAATCTAGGATGCTTGAGCAAAGTAAGTTCCAAACCAGCTTTAACAACGGTAGGATTGATTGGCGTCTTGCAACCGATGATGGCGATGATATAACAGTTGAAGCGTGGCGCATGAAACAACCGAGCTGCTGGACTTAACGCCACCTCACGATTGCTTGATGATGCCTTACCATCGCCCATCAGCATCATCTTGCTTCTCCAATCCCCTCCCTCTCTCTTCTTTGCGGAGGATTTTGTTTTTGTTTTCGTTTCAAAAAGCCCTCAAAAACTGTTCGTCTTCTCCTGCTCAGACCTCAGTTGTGGGTATTAATACATGTGGGCTTGAATTCGTCTAAAATGGGGGTAAGATAGTGAGTATAGTCAAACATAAAAGGGCTCTTTGACAGAGGGTAAATGATCTGCCTGCTTTAGAATAAAGAAATGTCTGGAACGACACTTAACTTTCCTAGAAAATATAAGAGGGTTAAATGTATGCAAGCTAGCCTTCCCTCATTTTTTTAACACACCGCAACTTGGCCTAATTTGACAGTTTGGTATCCCCAACTTTTTTTTTTTTTCCTTCACGATACCATCTGCCACTGAGTGCTTTTCCCATCGTTGCCATATAAAATAACAAAAGTAATAGAGATACATTTCTTTTTATAATCTTTTATTTAACTATATTTTAAATGATGAACATTTTTATAAAATAATTTATAAAAGTAACATTAGTAGACTCAATAAAGTTTGGCTAAAATTTTGTTAGATAATTCACTTCTATAAATTTAGCAAGCCACTTTTCAATAACATCAAATAACAGACTCTCCAAATCTATCACTATTATATTAAAATATTGATTTTAACTTTTTCATTTATTTTAATTCTAATTGTAATTTAAATATTTATTCATTATTAAAAAGTACATATTAATTTTCTAACGTTCATATTATTTCTAACGAATATAATTTTGGAACAATTTTTTTTTTTTACATCAGTTATATTCTTTCAACGGATATATATTTTTCAACAGTTATATTCTTTCTATAGTATTTTTGCAAGGGAGGAACAGCAGACAGCGGAAAATGAATTATTTATGGTGAAAATAATATTTAGCCAACCCAAGGAGCTGACCAGATTTGGCCAATAAGTAAATCTTGGACTAAAATTATTGTTTATTTATTGAGTCCATTATAGTGAACTTTTGTGCAACCTAACAAAACTTTAGCCAAAATTTAGCTAAATTGAGTCCATTACTAGTGCTTTAAATAGTAATAAAAAAATATTGTACATGTATCATTACTCTATAATTAATGGTGACAAAGTTCCCTAGATATAAATTAAATAATGGTGCTTTTTACTTATTTAATCTTCTATGATAGAAAAAAAAAAAATGGCAGATTAGCTGCTTTTCTATGCATTACATTTACTTAACTTCAACTTTATATTTTATATGCAAAGATGATAAAATTTTGTTTGTAAGATTCAAATTTTAAGATTTTTTTTTTAAATTAAATTATGTCATGTAAATATTTTACTATTTATGTTATTTAGATTGATTTATAAATATATTTTTTTCAACTAAATTAGATTATTTGGCAATGATAAGAAAAAAAAAATTAAAAAACTCCTGTATAGAATTAAGGAAGGGTAGTGATAGGGTTACTACCCATCTACTACTTATAATGTATTTATTTTTTTAACATTTTTTTTAAGTATTTTTTTAATATCTTTAATCATTAAGAAAAAAAATTTTAAATATATATATAATTTCATTAATAGTCACTTCTTTAATTATTAAGTAAAATTAAAAATTAAAAAAAATTAAATATAAAAAAAATAATAAATGAATAGTAACCTATCATTTTCCATTAAGAAAAGGATCGGGGTTGGGTTCACCTAGATTTTGTTTACGATCCACACCCTTTTCGCTGTACAATATTAATATTTCGCTGTACAATACAAGCTTTGTTTAGTATAAACTATGATAGATTAATTATGTGAACGTGTGTGGGTGCACACGTAGGTACACATGGCCATGTGAGACGCAACTTGCATACCAAATTCAATAATAATTATATTCTTATTCCAAAATATCAAACTAGCTAGTTAGTTATAGACAGATATTTGAAAGTTGCATCTTTCCTCCTCCTTTTTTATGATTTTTATCCATATTTTTTTTACAAGCAGTAGTGTTGTACTTACAGTTTTATTTATAAAAAATTTACAAGACTTATTTTATTAATTTTATTTTTAAATTTCAAATTTTATAATTTTCAACAGTTTTTATAAATATTTTTTAATGATAGATTTGGATAGACAGTTCAATTGAGATGAGATATTTTGAATAATAATGAGTTTTTTGAGTTAATATGAGATGAGATAATTTATAAAAAAAAAAATGTATGTTTAGATAATGAGATGAGATGAGATAGTTTTGACTTTTTGGAATTTGAAAAAAGTGTGAGTCCCACTATTTTATAGAGTATCTGAATTGTGCACTGTTTATATACTGTCTATGCACTATTCATGTCAATTTTTATTATTTTATACTGTTTATTTAAGTAGATGTTTTTAAAATTTAAGAAATGAAATATTATATTTAGATAGCCAAAATTATTGTACAATACAACTCTAGATAAGATATTTTCATCTGAACTGACTATATAATTAGTATTTCTCTTTATCTTTTTACAATGTATATCTGTAGATAAGATAAAGCCCATAAGCTTTGCTTGCTTCAATGTGAAGGGTCACTACCCAGCACTTACAACCTTTTGCTGGACATTTGTCGATACTGTGGGCTTGCAAGATACCTGGGCTCTTTTTTCAAACTCAAAACTCATGCACCTAGTACGTACTTTATGTAAAATCTAATTTCTGAAATTTTTGCTTTGGTTTTTCTGAAAAATAAAATTAACAATTTTAAACTTTAAAATAAGATAAATCCGGATACCAGAGCTTTTATAAAATTCTCTATAAGGAAACATGAACTGTTAGGTTGCGTTTGAATAGTAAAGTAATTTATGTGAATAGTAACAAAAAGTAATTTAAAATAAATAAAAAGTAATAATAAAATAATAAATAATAATAAAATATTGAAAACCAAATAAAAAGAGCACAACAACTCAAAATACATCCAAGTAGTCTGTTTTTGGTTAGTAAAAGTAAAACAATATTTTACGACAAGTAGCCAATCTGTTTATATGATTAGTTTTGAGAGTTGCAATTAATAACATAATAATGAGTCAAATTTTAACGCAATAAGTTCGGTAAAGACATTTCTACCCTAACCCACAACTAGTAATTTTAGGGTGATTCCATGCATATACATGTCACATTAATGTACCTAGCTAGTTAGTAAATGATAAATATTATTTTATATTTTATCGTTCAAAAATATGACACATTAATAAATGTCATGATTGTAAATAATAAAATGAAAAATAAAAAATTAAATTAAATATAGACATAAAAATAGAAAGTAGAGGCGGTTTCTATTAAGAATATAGTATTAATAAGTAATGATGCTAAGAAGAAAGATGGAATTATGTCCAATCAAATTACGGATAAGAGGTACTTTATATCTTCAAGTAATTATCACAAGAATGTATTGATTACGCAAACTTATAGCACAGAAATAAAATATTACAAACAAAGCTGGATCTTAGTTACAAGATATTTCCGAAAACCCAAAAAAGAGAGATAAGCATACTTCCTGGCCAGCTGTTCCAATTTTGGCAAGGCCATCTGTAGGGAAGTTTCCTTCCCTGTAGATGTGCTTTATTTCAAGAGATAAAAGTTAAAATAAAATTATATTGAATTAGTTAAAGAGATAAATTGACAGTTTTAAGTAATAATAAATGGAAGAATTTTTTTAAATTTAAAGGGTTACTATTTATCAATTAAATCTATTTTTTATTCAATTTTAATCTCTAACTTTCTTTTTTATTCACTTTTAATATCTAACCATTTTGTAATAATAATGTAAGAATCAAATTAAATTACTAATTAACATATGATCAGTATAATTATAAAATATAAAAAAATATATATTATTATTAAAAAAATAATATTATATTATTATTTTGATGAATTTAATGGCTAATTCAATGTGAGGTTATGGCTAGAGAGGTTTTGGATTTATAGAAAACATGTACTTTTTATTAAATTTTAGATATGACTTTGATGAATTCAATGACAATGCTTTTAGTGCAAAAAACTTTATATCCGTACCGAAGTAAAAAGGAAAAAAAGTTAAATATATTAGATTTTGCAAGTTCTTTGCGCACGAATCCCATCTAGCGTGTACAAAAAATAAAACAGGGTATCTTATTCAAAACTTAGGAGTGGCATTTTGGGGGCACTTCAAAACTGAGAAACAATTCGAAATTGAGAAGGGTGCTTTGTGGGATTTAGAAAAAACAAACGATCACTCATCTGCCAGCAATCAGGAATTGTTAAGGATTTCTCCATATTACATGTGGGTGATCCAATTGGTCTGTTCTTGCTCTGTTCAAATGGAACATTGAAGTGACTTTCATACTCATGAGACTCCATGAAATAAATAAATTCACCATCCTGGGGCTGATAAATTGTGGTGTCTTTGTAGTATGGCTTCTAAAACTGTTTGACAACTTTCTCTCAAAGCAATGTCCTGATAAATTATGTGAATCTTGGCTTATATGAGGGACCATATGATGATGGCATTGGTAGAACTCATTTTGAATATTTACAGGAGAGACTTCAAAAAGTTTTGGAAACCTTGGAGTTAGAGGGTTGAGTTGGCCAAGATGTGATTGTATAGGCTCTATTAGTACTTATGCATCTTCATCTTTGTTGACCACCATCAAATTCTTCCCCATCATCTTGGGTGAGCATTAACAAGGCTACTTAGAGAGAGAGAGGAAAAATAGTTGATGGGCATCTAACATCATTCTTTCCCGGATCTCATGTGAGTGGCGGTGAAGAGAGAGTAGCCGAATGCTTAACACAAAATGGAAAAAAAATAGAGAAAATAGGATTCAAGCAAAGAAGTAAATGAGAAGAAACTTTTGTTCTCGTGTATTGAATTGAATGAATCAAATCTGTACATATTAAGGAAATTAAATATAGCCTTCTACCTCTACCTTAACTATAAAAAACTAAAATAACTAACTATACAGCTCAATAATAAAGACAAAATAGCAAAACAGAAATAGAAGAAAAATAATATTGTAGAATCTACTAGTATCTTAGCCTTTATCTCGTGTGTATGCTGTAGTGGATGCACGACTTGTAGCATGACTTGCAGCTTGAGCTGTAGGCTACAATACCCTCCCACAAGATGGAGAATGGAGGTTGAAAATTCTCATCTTGAGCAAATGAGAATGAAAAAGTGATGATGTCAGAGCTTGAGTAAGCAGATCACCTCGTTGGAGGTGGCTAGGAACATGAGTTGTGGAAATGGAGCCTTCAAGGATTTTGTATCTAATCACATGGTAGTCCAATTCAATGTGTTTGGTGCATTTGGGGAAGACAGAGTTTGCTGCAATATGCAAATCAGCAAGAATGAATCGAATCCAGGTGAGTTCAGAAAATGTGGCAACCATTACTCTATACTCAGCTTTAGATGAGGAACAAGACACAACAATCTGCTTTTTGGACTTCTAACAGATTAAAGAGTGACCCAAAAACACACAATATCCAGTAACTGACTTGTGGGTGTCAGGGCATGATGCGCAATCAGAATCACAATATACAATCAATTGTAATTCAGAGGAAAGAGACAATAAGAGGCCTTGACTAGGTGCAGCCTTGATGTATTTTAAGACTTTATAAGCAGCAGCTAAATGAATTGTAGTAGGCTTATCCACAAACTGACTAAGAGTTTGAATTGGATAGCTAATGTCTGGATGAGTGATGGTCAAGTATAATAACTTGCCAATGAGTCTACAATACATAGAGGGATTAGTGAGAGGCATACCATCATCCTTGTTGAATTTTAGATTTTGTTCCATGAGAATCTTTGTAGGTTTTGACCCTAAAACACCAGAATCAACAAGAATATCTAGTGCATATTTTCGTTGGCAGATATGAATCCCTTTTTGGTGATTGAGCCACTTCAATCCCAAAGAAGTATCTCAAAGTCCCAAGATCTTTGATTTTAAACTTGTCATATAAACAATTCTTGATGGCAGTTATAGAATCCATTGAATCACTAGTAACTAAAATGTCATCAACATAAACAAATAAAGCTATGAAACAAGTGCCACTAGTCATAGTAAAAAGACCGTAATCAGCCTTTGATTGGGTGAAACTAAAATCTAGAAGGCATGAAGTAAGTTTGGCATAACAATGTCGTGAAGCTTATTTCAAACCATATAAACTTTTAAGAAGTTTGCAAACCTGTTGAGGACCTCCTTTTGTGTAGCCTGGTGGCTTGGGCATGTATATATCCTCTTCTAAGTCACTATGAAGGAATGCATTATTTACATCAAATTGATACAAATGCCAACCTTGAACAGCAGCAATGGAAAGGAGACATCTCACAATAACCATCTTGGCTATTGGTGAGAATGTCTCATGATAATCAACTCCCTCCTATTGGGTATACCTCTTTACAACTAGTCTGTCTTTTAGCCTTTCTATACTCCCATCTGAATTTTTCTTAATTTCGTAAACATACTTCCAGCCTATGGCTTCCTTCTCATGAGATAGGTCAGTAAGAATCCAAGTCTCATTCTCTTTCATGGCTAACAATTCAACATCCATGGCCTCACACCAACCAGGATTTTTAGCAGCTTGAGAATATGAGATTGGTTCAAAATCTGGAAATGGCTTGTAAAGTGGGTGAGAATAAATTATAAGAAAGATAATTTTGCAAAGGAAAAGAGGAATTAGTGTGAGAGGGAGATACCTGAACCAATTCTTGAGAGTCTAAAGTAATGGCAACCTATTGACAGTGGAAATCTTGGAGGTAACTAGGGGTTGTTCTAGTCCTAGATGACCTACGGAAAGGTGGTTGAGCTGCAAGTGATGGGCTATTATCATTAGGTGAGTTAAAAGATTAGGTAATTTCAGGTTCAAGATTGGTAGGAAGAGGATCAATATGCATAGACTCAGAAGATGATGGTGAAATGTCATGAGTCGATTTTGAAAATGGAGATGGATGGGTCACTGGTTCTAGTGAGGTAAAAAGAAAATCATGTTGAGTGTATTTAGCAGATTCAATAGAGGAAGGTGATTGAAAAGAAAAAAATGTTTCATGGAAGATGACATCTCTAGAAATGAAAGTTGGGTGAATGTCAAAGTCCAACAACTTATAACCCTTTACCCCAAAAGGGTAACCCTAGAAAGCACACTTCTTGCCCCTTGGATCAAATTTCTTTCTCCCATGTGAGAGTGTTGATGCAAAACAAAGGCACCCAAAGACCTTAAGATGTGAATAATTCGGTTTGGTGGCAACGAGGATTTCATAAGGTGTTTGATTCTCTAGTAAGGGAGTAGATGTTCTATTTATGAGATAAACTACAGTTAAAATGCTGTCATTCCAAAAAGACAAGGGTAGACAAGATTGAAAAAATAAGGCACAGGCCACATTTAATAGATGTTGGTATTTTCTCTCAGCAATGTCATTTTGTTGAGGTGTCTCTACACAAGACCTTTGGCGGATAATCTCTTTTTTAGTAAAGAAATTAGTCATTTTAAACTCTCTCTCATTATCGCTACGAAGAGTTTTAACTTTGGTGTCAAACTGAATTTCCACCATGTTACAAAAAGACTCAATGCACTTTCTTGTTTCTGACTTGGTTTGGAGTAGATAAATCCAAGTTGTCCTAGAGAAGTCATCAACTATAGTTAAAAAATATCTTGAACCATTATAAGCTGCAGTAGAGCAAGGGCACCAGATATCACAATGAATCAACTCAAAAATAGTAGAGAATTTATGAGAACTGACAAGAAAGGAAACCTTATGCTATTTAGCAAGAGGACAAATGTAACAAGGAGCATCTTTATTGAAAATGTAGCTATCCTTTACAGGAGGATCTTTGATTAAACTGAGTCTAGAATCAGAAATGTGACCTATGCGACAATGCCAAAAGTTACTAACATCAACACTATTTTTAAAAGACATAAAAGCAAAAGAAGAAACACAAGATGACAACTGAGACAAAGTGTCAACCAGGACTGTGGGAGAAACAATAGTAGGCAGGAGTTGAAATAGACTGCATTTCACTTCACCCATCCCAATCGTGGTTCAAGTGGAAAGGTCCTGTATAAAACATGTATTAGACAGAAAAATCTAGCAATGAGTCAGATTTTCAATAAGTCTTTTGACTTAAACAAGATTAAAAGAGAAATAAGGCACACACAAAACATTGGTAAGGGTAATATTGTCAGTAAGATTAACAATGCCCGAGTGAGTGACTGGCATACTAGTGCCATTAGGCAATTTGATACTATATGATACTTCTGCAGCAACAGAAGTGAAAAATGAGGGATTACAGATCATGTGATCTGTAGCTCCAAAATCAATAATCCAATGAACACTATTTGAATTAAAAGAATTGTAAGCAAAAGAACTACATCAAATGGAGTTTATACCAGACATTTTGGAAGTTTTTGGTGCTGTTGGATTTGGTTTGAGAAGAGTTTGTGCCTGGTTTACAGAGGAAAGAAAATTAGAAAAATCCTTATGGTGGTGCTGACTCATGAGTTGCTGATATTGTTCTTTGATGAAACTGAGCTTGTCCTTATGCACCTCCTCTTGAGAAGAATCTGTGGACAAACTGATTTAATTTGCTAAAAGGTCTACTCCCTTGTTCTTGTATAGCTTGTGTCCTGAGGGATATCCATGAAGTTTGTAACATTTTTCAACAACATGATCTGTCATGGTACAGTGAATAGACATAGGGGCTTGAGCATTACCACTTTAAAATAATTTTTCAGAGTGTGTCCTTAAACACGACAATGTTTACAATAGGGTCTGTCCCTTTTTGAGCAGTGGAGGTTTTCAAATTGTTTTCTAAAGATGGTTGAAAAGTTTTGGTAGCTAGTGCCATGGTGTTGTTCTTGCTGCTGTATTAGAGAAAAAACTTTGTTGACAGTAGGGAGTGGTTCAATAAGCATGATTTGGTAGTAGGTTTTGAAATGCTTCCATTAATAAACACCAAGTTGTTCTTTGCTCTAAGTGCTCAACGCATAACTTGAGACCAGGTAGCATAGTTATCAGTGGCGAGGAGATCGGTAACAAGAACAAGAGCTGTACTGTCACCATTCTCAACTCAATAAGGGTTGTTTGGGTCTGTGAAATTGAGGTAAGGAGAGATCTAGTTTGGTTCTTTCATGGCTAGACAAAAGAAAAATGAATCAACAACAAAAGTTTAGTAGAAAACCTTCTGCTCTGATACCATAACACAAAATAGAAAAAAAAAAAAATAGAGAGAATAGGATTCAAGCCAAGAAGGAAATGATAAGAAACTTTTGTTCTCATGTATTGAATTGAATAAATGAAATATGTACATATTGAGGAAATTAAATATAGCCTGCTACCTCTACCTTAACTGTAAAAAACTGAAATAACTAACTATACAGCTCACTAATAAAGACAAAATAGCAAAACAGAAAGAGAAGAAAAATAATATTGTAGAATCTTTTGGTATCTCAACCTTTCTCTCGTGTGTATGTTGTAGTGGACGCATGACTTGTAGCTTGTGTTGTAGGCTGCAATACTAGGGGAGGAACGAGAGAGACAGAGAGCAACCAGCAATCACCGACAATGGGGAGTATGTAAATCTGGAGACGTAGGGCAAAATCTGACTTGCTGTGAGTGTTGTCCATCGTCTTCTACTTTTCTTCGTGTTTTTCAAATTTTTTTAAATAAAACAAGCCGCCACGTCAGTTGAGGTGTGCGAATTCGTGCGCGAATTCGACTGTATGTAGCGGGATTGAAGTAAAAAACTAGAGAGAAAGTAATTAGAAATTATAATGAAAATAAAAGAATTACGAAGTTAGAAAATAAAATTTTAGATTTCAAAGCTTGGAGGAGGATTCAATATAAAGTATTTGTCTGTAATTTATTTGATCAATTTGGGAGTTACATTTTTTTTCTTTATATACTTTAAAGAGTTGTCATTCTCTATCAATATACAAGATAATATATATATATATATATATATACAAGTTAGAAATATCCAAAATATATTTTATTTAAAGTAATAAAATCTAACAGAGTAAGCCATATTGTGAATCATGTATTACAGTACCACCACATCTAGCTGAGCTAAGATTCCCTTTGGCGGCTCCATCTAGACTTGACTTCATTATACCTCTCAGAATGGGCTTCGAAGAAACTAGAACTGGTTTCTTAGTAGTTACGTACCTTACGTGTATTGGAATTTTAAGTAGTTGCAATGTATGTATACAGAGTTGTGCTACACAGAAACCTCACACCCCTACAGACTACTTAAAAATATATGATTTTACTTTTTTACCCTCATATTTCATATTGCCCTCATATTTCATATTGCAATTCAATATGAAATATGAGAGTAAAAAAGTAAAATCATATATTTTTAAGTGGTGTGCAGAGTGTGGGGTTTATGTTTAGAATTTTTTATGTATACAATGTTTTGCAGTGATTTTTCATGGCTTAAACCTACCCTTCAAGTACTCTTGTAAGAAAAATTCTAGATATAAGCCTCACACCCTGCACACCTACTTAAAAATATGTCATTTTACTCTTTTACTCACGTAATGAAAATGATTCCAGACATGTTTGTAAGTAAAATATGATACAAACATAAAATAACATATTTTTAAGTGGGTGTGTAGAGTGTGAGGCTTATGAGTAGCACGGCTCCTCTTGTAAACATCTTTTCACTTTCCAGATTATCATGGAGGCAGGCTTGGCTTAACAATCAAAACTTGCAGTATTTCGATTAAGCCACAGTTTCCAAACAATTAAAATTGGGATCACTTACAATGTCTATAGATAACACTGATTTGAATTACCAAAAGGAGTCCACGGGCAAGATATCAACTTTTCCTTCCATCCATCAGTTGCAACGATTAGCGACCGAGACTCCAAAACAAGATACACATATTGCATGCGGATTCATACTTCGAGTTTCTTCGTGAAAAGTGAGAAGTGCTTTTAGATACCATACTCCAGAGGATTTTATAGGGAGGGAGTCTATACCTTAAGAACATGTTGAAGAAATATATATGCATTGGTTAGTTCTAGAGCAAAGTTAGTTTTGAGGCATATAATTAATGAACATAACAAGGGGTAGCATTCATATGATCCATATATAAGATCGGAGTTGAGAATAATCTGGTGAACTTCAAAATTAAAGTTTTACCATAATCAGGGAGAATCATTGTTTAACATATTGAGGATAGGAAATCTACTAATTGGAAAAACAACAATTAAGTTTAATGCATCAACCTAGAAAAAAGATGGAAGAATGGAGTGAACAATAAGAGATAAGGCAATTTCCATAGCACATCAATACTTTCTCTCAAAAATTTTATTTTGGTAGGGTATAATATACCACAACCTATGATATTGAATACCATTGAATTAGTTGAGAAATATTGAGGCAATTTTTTGGGTAGACAATAACTATTTATATACAACTTTGCAAAATAGGTAAAAATGGGGACACCCAATTGGTGCCATCTATCTTATATTAACAGTACTGAGAGGAGCTGAGTAATGTTTTGTAATTGAAATGTTAGAATATTTTCAAAATATGGGCTTCATTTAATTGTTTATTTTGTGTTTTATAAAAAACGGGTTAAATATATAGCTCATAATGGTACTTTGGCTAAACCTAATATGTTGAGTGATCATTTGGAGTTTTTTGCACCTTAGTAATATATATAGGGATTATATCGGCCTACTTAATGTGGTAAATTACGTATGTAGGCTAGGAAGCTTAAAAGTTTTATTCTGAAAATTTCCTAAACCTTATTGGACAGCTTAAGGGTTTTATTCTGGAAATTTCTTAAATCTTATTGGGATTTAAGTCTTTAATGGGAGGACTCCATAAGTTTTCAATATATATAGCTAGGTCCTCTCTCCTCTCCATGTGCGTCTATTGGCTTATTGAAGGCTAATACTTTTGTGAGGAGTAAGGAATGGAAGATTTGGCTGCTAATATTTGCAGAGTATTAAGATTTGCTTTCAAGATGTCTTCCACAAGTATATTTTTTAAACTATGATTTGATGATTGTGATTCATGTTCTTAGTATGATTTATATTATATACAACAACTACTATCAGAGCCTACATACTAGGATTAGAATTCTTCATAAAGTAGTGTTCATATGCTTTTCACACGTATCATGTTAATTGAGTTCTCAGTATATATACATCTATTGATTCCTCCGTATTTCTGCATGTTTTCCACAGTACGAGAATCTGAATAAAAGGACATGATTTAGGTAGCATAATTATCACGAGAGAATGATATATACGTCATAGGATCTATATTGCATGCATAATCATTGAACAGTTTATCCATCACATTATCGATTTTATGCACGGCGCCATCTTGGCAAGGCCGAATTAGATTTTTTTTTTTTAAGCATACATTTGAATAATGAATCTTCCAACGCACGCTTAACTCTCTCCAAATATAGATATATATATATATATATATATATATCTTCCTTAGTGCAAATATAAAGAAATATAGTCGATATTTTTATGACAACATGACATGTACATAGGGGTTAAGTTATGTGTTTTAACGTTCAAGCTAAGATTTTCTAAGAAAATATGAGTTTATATTATATCTAAGTTCTTTGGGACTAAAACTAATATTTTGGATATTTATTTTTGGATATTTTGGATATTATATATGATTGAACTTTTCTTACTGATTTTTGTCTCTCAATCACATTTGAACTCTGACTTGGATTGTGAAAAGTTGATGATTATGATTTTATTGTATATTACTATTTTGTGATTGAATTTTCATGGGCATTATTCTACTATCCTTATTTTTCCATTAAGAAAAATCTGTTGAAATATTATTAGGTGGTAGTTGCCAAAGTGACACACTCATTGACATTTAATCATTTTAAAAAAATGCATATCATTGCATTTTTAAATTATTTCACATAATATCTTGCCCGAAGTGTTATTGTGTGATATTTTTTTTTTGAAAATGGCATAAGGTAGTTAATGAGAATGCATTAGTCTAGCAATTCCCTTCTGCCTAAAAGTGATGATATTTCGAAAACTAATATATTTTATTGATTAGCTTCCTGATATGTTTTAAAAGTACCTTATAGCGTGTTGTTTAGTCGGCCCAAAGGTAACTTTACAATGATGCATCTAGGCTCTTACCATGATGAAGCTCATATGGTTTCGAGCTTAATTACGAATTGTCTAATTAATAGTCCATGTTAAATAGACAGATTTGTTATCATATATTGACTGCCTGCATTATGTTTGGATGATGATTAAATAAAAATGTATTGTTTCACGTTTCTACAATTTTGAGTGCCTCATCTCTTTCAAGTCAATTATCTATTATTGAAATTTTGACTAGAAATAATTATGTGAGATGGAAACGAGACATAGAAATAGCACTTGGTCTTTTGGATTTGGATTTTGCCCTAGAGAAGCAGCCTTCAAAACCTACTGATAACAGCACTGCTGAATATGTGGCTGAGTATTAAAAGTGGGAAAGGGCTAATAGGCTTTGTTTAAAGATTATCAAACGTTCTATATCTGATTCCACTATGGAAGCTATTCCAGACAATGACAATGCTAAAAATTTTGTGGATGCCATAGGACAAAGGTTTGTTGAGTCTGATAAAGCAGAAACTGGAGACCAGATGGATAAATTAATGAGTATGAAATATGATGTTATAAGTGGAGTTATGAAGTACATTATGAAAATAATACTGATATCCTCCTTAAAGTTCCAATTCAAGAGCCTTTTCTGGCATACCATGTTCTCAATAGTCTTCCTATCCAATTTAATCAGCTAAAGGTTGCATATAATGCTCAGCCGGATAAATGAGAGTTAAATGCTTTAATAGCAGTATGTGCTCAAGAGGAGTATAGGATGCGTCGTGAGACTGCTGAAACTGTGCAATTGGCTTTTAAGCCACAACAAAATAAAGGGTCTTCTCATAATCATAAGTCTAAGTTCCATAAAGGCGATAAGTTACATCGCAATTTGCACAATAAAAGGTTTCGAGGTAAGACTTCTGGTGGTCCTAAAGGAACTATAAAGAACAATGATCAATGTAAGTTCTGTAAAAAGAATGGTCATTGGCAAAATGATTGTTTTAAGTTTAAGGCTTGGTTGGAGAAGAAAAAGAACTCAGTTGGTATCTACTTGGCTTTAGTTTGTTTTGAGTCTTCTTTAGTAGATGTGCCTTTAAATTCTTGGTGAATAAACTTAGGTGCAAGTATTCATATTGCAAATTCCTTGCAATGGTAAACGAAGACCAATTGAGAATGAAGTGAGCTTGTGTGTTGGGAATAGAGATCAAGTGAAAGTTTAGTTTATAGGAGTAGTAAAATTATCTTTGGAGTATGTTTTTCTCTTGTTTTGGAGAACTCAATGTTTGTACCGTCAATGAGACAGAATCTAATTTTTATATCAAAACTTGATGATTCTGGTTTTTCTTTTAAGTTTAGTAATGGAAAAGTTGAGTTGTTTTATGATTATCGTTTGGTTGGAAATAGTATTTTATGTGATGGTTTATATAGAATGTCTTTGGCTTCTTTTGGTGAAGTTTCTTGTGTTACTAATGTAGCAAAGAAAATGTCTTTAATCTATGAATCATCTTGTATGTTGTGACACAAGAGATTAGGGCATATTTCAAAAGAATGAATGGAGAGATTGGTAAAAGTTGAGATACTTTCCTCACTAGATTTCTCAGATTTTGACACCTATGTGGACTGTATAAGAGGAAAGCTGACTAAATCCACAAGAAAAGATTCTCTCAGAGGGATGGTCTTTTAAACTTGATACATACCGACATTAATGGACATTTACCTTCTACCATATGTGGAAATAAGTACTTCATAACTTTTATTGATGATTTCTCTCGCTATGAATATGTTTACCTGATTATTGATAAATCCATTGCTTACGAGAAATTTAAAATAGTTAAAATGGAAATAGAGAAATAATGTAAGAAAAGCATTAAAGTTGTAACATTTGACCGTGGTAGTGAATATTATGGGAAGTATGACGAGTTTGGTCAAAATATGGGTGATTTTGCAAAATTTTTACAAGGGTCTGGGATAGTGCCTCAATACACTATGCTAGGGACATCTGAGTAGAATGACGTTTTTGAAAGAAGAAATCGGACTCTGAAGGATACAGTTAAAAGTATGATGAGCAGAAAAAATTTTCCAGAATACATATGGGGTGAAGTTTTCAAAATTTCATGTACATTTTGAATAAGGTTCCTTTGAGGATGTCCAGCTAAAATTAGGATTTATAATCCTCTTGCATAGAAGTTAGACCCAAAATCCACTCCTAGTTATTTGATTAGGTATCCAGACAGATCAAAAGGATATAAGTTCTATTGTCCTAATCGTGACATAAGAATTGTTGAGTCCATTACTTCTAAATTTTTGGAGAATGATGTTGGTGATAGTGGAAGTTCTATATTGAAGGAACCTTTTATTGAACCTAATCAAGTTGTGGTTTCAGTTCCTATTATACAAGAAAAAGTTGTTTCTCAGCCGAGTGAAATTGTTAATGAAGAACTTAGGCATCAAGAAGAACTTCATTTTCCTCCTTCAACAACTATTGAGTCAGTTTCTGAACTACAAGTCAGAAGATCACAAAGGGAAAGAACGTCTGCATTGCCTAATGATTATATTGTCTATTTGTTGGAGAGCAATTTTAATATTGGGCATATTGTTGATTCTATTGCTTTTAATCAAGCCTTGACAAGTCATGAGTCAGATAAATGGCAAAGTGCTATGGAAGATGAAATGCATTCTATGGAACAGAATAGAGTTTGAGAACTTGTTGAACTTCCTCCAGATGCTAAGGCCATAAACAATAAGTGGATTTTCAAAAACAAATTGGACTCAAAAGGAAATGTTGAACGAAAGAATGCAAGATTGATTGCAAAATGCTTCAGTCAACGAGAGTGCTTTGACTATAATGAAACATTTTCACCAGTTTCAACCAATGATTCTTTTAGAATTATCATGACACTTGTGGCACACTATGATTTGGAGATCATCATATAGATGTAAAGATAACATTTTTTAATGAAGATCTTTATAAAAAAAGTTTACATGAGAGAACCTGAAGGTTTTGTTGTAAAGGAAAAAGAAAACTTTGTATGTAAGTTAAATAAATCCTTATATGGCCTGAAACAAGCATCTCAACATTAGTACTTGAAGTTTGATGATGTTGTAACTTCTTTTGGTTTTAATGAAAATACAGTTGACCAGTGCATATATCGCAAGACCAGTGGGAGAAATTTTATTTTTCTTATTCTATATGTTGATGACATTTTACTTGCTAGCAGTGATTTGTGATTACTTCATGAGGCAAAGAAAATGTTATATGCAAATTTTGAGATGAAATCTTGGAGAAGCTTCTTTTGTGTTTGTCATTGAAATATGTCGTGATAGAACTCGTGGTTTGTTAAGACTTTCTCAGAAGGCTTATATATAGCGTGTGCTACAAATGTTTGAAATTCAAAATTGTGCACCTGGTGATGTACCCATCATAAAAGAAGATAAGTTCAACAAAACTCAATATCTTAGGAATGAGCTAGAAAGGGAATCTGTGAATAATATACCATATGCTAGTGCTGTGGGGAGTTTGATATATGCTTAAGTTTGCACTAGACCTGATATAGCCTATGCAGTCAATGTTTTTAGTAGGTTTTAGTTGAATCCAGGGCAAGAGCATTGGAAAGCAGTTAAGAAAGTTATGAGATACTTAAAGAAGACTAAAAGTTACATGTTCACATTCTAACATTCAAATCACCTTGAGTTGGTAGGCTACTCAGATTTTGATTTTGCTGGATGTCAAGATGATTTGAAATCAACCTCAGGGTATGTTTTTATACTGGTTGGGGGTGTTGCTTCTTGGAAAAGTGCTAAGCAAACTCTGGTGGCATATTCTACTATGCAAGCTGAATTTGTGGCATGTTATGGAGCTACGATCCAACCTGTTTGGTTAAGGAATTTTATTTCTGGACTGAAAGTTGTTGATTCTATCTCAAAGCCAATTACTATTTATTGTGATAATAGCGCAGTAGTGTTCTTCAAAGAATAATAAAAGTTCTAGTGGGTCAAAGCACATTGACATCAAGTATTTAGTGGTAGAGATAGAGTTAATGAAGGGCAGATAAAGATAGAGCATAACAATACAAAGGTGATGATTGCAGATCCTTTGACTAAGAGACTCGCTCCTAAAGTCTTTAAAACACATGTTACTAATATGGGTATTGTGGAAACTTTTGATGTTTTTTATTAGTGGAAGTTACTTTTGTAAAAAAATAAAAAAAAATAAAAAACTAAGTTTTGGCTTGATCTTTTTTTACGGGGTACGTAGGCAACCCATATGTTTTTGGGTACAACTCCTTTCAATAATAATATATATATCTCCCCTATTTATAAACTATGTTTTGAGCATGCATTTAGCTTATGTCTTTTATTATGATATCATTAAGATCTCGAGACATAAGATGAGTCTCTTTTAGAGACATGTGGCTTCATTTTGAAGCATTATGAGGATTGATATTAATTAGCACAACTTTTGATCATGTTGGTGCTAAGTTCATTCTAGATACTACCACATTGGTCGAAGAATGGGGATCCATGTCGATGAAGATATTAGCATTTGTAGTAGTGGAATGGTCTTACATCATTTAAGTGGTTTAATGACTTACATGTTCGATGTTAATATTCTTGTTGGACCTAGTCGTGTTATCTAAGGTGTTATCATTAGAGTTGTGTGTGTGTGTGTGTGGCCACCTATATAGTCTAACACGAAGGTCATTTTCAAAACAAATTTTTATTTTATTATTTAATTACAATCAATGCTCGCCCAAGTGAGAAAATGTTGGAATATTTTCAAAATATGGACTTCATTTTATTGCATATTTTGTGTTTTATAAAAACGGAATGGATATATAGTTCATAATGGTACTTTGGTTAAACCCAATATGTTGAGTGATCATTTGAATCTTTTTGCACCTTAGTAATATAGGATTATATCATTTTTAATGTTGTAAATTACGTAGTAGGCCAGGAAGCTGAAAGGTTTTATTATAGAAATTTCCTAAACCTTATTGAAAAGCTTAAGGGTTTTATTCTGGAAATTTCTTAAATCTTATTAGGATTTGAGTCTTTAATGGGAGGACTCCATAAGTTTTCAATATATATGGCTAGGTCCCCTCTCCTCTCCATGTGTGTCTATTGACTTATCTTATTGAAGGTTAATACTCTTGTGAGGAGTAAATTGTGGAAGATTCGACTCCTAATATTTGTAGAGTATCAAGATTTGCTTTCAAAATATTTTTCACAGGAATATATTTAAATTGTAATTTGATGGTTGTGATTCTTATTTTTAGTATGATTTATATTATATACAACATGAAAACCATTGAACAACTTAAGGAAGTGGAATTGAATTAGCATGAGCCAAGAGCTCTTATATCAAGATGAATGTGTTTGAGGGAAAAAAAAAATGTTCTGATCCGATTTGTCAATAATTGATTAGTACTGATTGGGAACTCGGTTTGACTGCAGCTCAGGCGAATTCAGTACTAGCTAGATTGTGGAATTTTCCAGTTTAGACCCAATATCAATTATCATCTCAATTATCTAATTTAATTCATGGAAAGGACTATCAATATCCAAAACTCGTTTGATGTGACAACTAGCTAGCTAGCTAGCATATAATTACTTTATTTAATTAATTGCTCTTATGATGATCAAGCTGCATATAATAACAAGAAGCTAGCTGGGATTACTTGCAGTTGGAGCATCGTTTTAGAAAGGGACATGACTCGCTACAGGTCTTGAAAATGAGTTAGCTTAGCTGGTCCAACTAAAACAAGTTGCAACGCCATTAGTTGCACCAGTATATATGTATATGATTGAAACACGGTTTTTGATAGCAACTCACGATCAACTAGCAACAAATTTTGATTGATTATGATCGCCGACCACAGCTAGCTAGCTGCGATCGTGATTGTAATGTTTGCTTTAGTACATACAATATCTAGCATTGATCATGCATTTTAGACCAATTACATGAACAACAGTAGTTTGGATGGCTCTCTCTTTCGAGAACCAGAAAAGATAGATTTAACTTTACTTAATTCTCTCTTTTTGAACTTTTTTAATTTTCCCTTTTAACTATAGAAGTTTACAAAGACAAAATGAGTGCTTTTGGGGTAAATCAGTACAGTGTAATTTGCCGACCAATTTAATTACATGGATATCGCACAGTACAAAAAGTGAAAGATTAAAAAAAAAAAAAAAAAAAAGGGGTCAGCAATCCATCATCATTGAGCAGCTTCGAACCAAGGAACGTATTTACTTTCTCTTATAAAAGATCCGCACGTACGTCCTTTTGCATGCACACTCCTAAATTGACCAATCAATTATTTTATTGTTCGAAACTTCGGATAGAATTAATTTTCTTTAAGTTTAGACAATAAATTTAAAACTTTAAATAATAAATTTATTATTATACGTAAAAATATTTTAATTCCGAGAATAATAAATAATGTAGATCGAACCCATCAATCATGTGCCTATCTGATCTCTTCAGGCCATTTGAGACACTTCATACAAAGATATACACCAAAAGGACACGCCAAAATGCTGAAAATAAATTACCATAACTTGAAGAGCTAGCTAGTCATATGACTTTTGAAGAACAGTGCCGCTTGCTTAAAAAAAAAAAGTTGGAAAAAAGTGGCAGAAGAAAACATGGGAGACAGGACGTCATGACCAGAGAGCCATTTGATAAATAGAAAGAAACATAAACCCTGTGTAAGGATATCATGTTACTCGTCCAATGCTTTCCTGTTCTCGATCAGGATGGACATTATTTAATTAATCAAAGTCAATTTAACACTCATAATTGCTAGCACTACTTCATCATGATCATCTTATATATGTGTTAAATATATAAAACGAGATTTCAGATATGCGCCTCTGCATCTTTTGAAACTATATAAAGGCAGTACGTACTGACGTTATGAAAGGACAATCATCATGCAGAAGAAAACATGATCCAGATTAATAAAAAGAAATGCAGCAAATATTTAAATTAAATGTTGACATATGATCCCCAGTTTCGTGACATGGGTGCATCGAGTTCGTTGGTCTGGTACTACTGAAAATGAATAATTTAAACGACCAAAATAAATCCACTGATCAGGCGCTTATAAATTAGTATTTAAAAAATTCTTTAAATATATAGATAATCATGTATTAATCTAGCATATGATCAGGTCCAGATCAAGTGGCAACTTTTTACAGCATTTTGTCCCAGTACTGCATGTATGCAACCTTCATATAAATTATATTAAAACCAAATAATCCTCAAAAATAACAAATGCTAATGTCTTATATATATATATATATATATATACAGATAATTGATTGTTTTATAACATGATACACCGCGTACAGCTAATTAATTATCATGTGATTTTGGCCCATTATATATATGTCCCCTACCAGGCTACCACCACGAAAGTGGTCACATGCATTGCATGCTCATTAATTTGTTTGTTAGCCTGGCCATTCATTCTCAGCCCTAGCTAGCTAGCTACCTTTATATATCAATAATTAATGTATTAATAATCGAGTAATGTTACATATAGTCGTAAAGTATGCAAGTATCGTGCAGTCGTTTTAAAAAATAGTAAAATTTATTATTAAAAAATTAATTTTTTTCAAATAGATATCGTATTTATTTATTTTTTTAAAAATAATTGTGCGACATTTATAGACTGTAACTATTATTTCTCTTAATCACCGGACAAAAGTTCAATTCATGTCGGATTTTATGTTCTAAATTAATTAATTAAAAATACTACAATTAGTTAGAGTGATCTGATCTTAATCAAGTAATTATATATATATATATATATATATGCCACAATAATTATAAAAAATATTTAGGTCTCGGAACAAGATGAGAGGTTTAAGGAAAAGTCGTGAGCTTTATTTCCCGAACAGTCGCTGCTGTGGATCGAGGCAGGCAAGAACATCACACATGCATCTCAACATGATAATAATTATCATATATACAACGGAAAGATCAATTCCTGCGTAATGTTTGACAGCTCTCAAATTTTAAAAAGAAATATGTTATAGTAATAAAGATATATTATAAAAATAAATTTATAAATAAAATGTATTAGGTTTAATTTTATAATGAATTAGTTTTTTTTAATCTAATATTTTATGTCAAATTATAATAATTTATATTTTTTTATGATTAAAATACTTTTCTTATAAATATATAAAAAATTATTATTATTCCGCTGGACGAGGACTGGTCCGTCGGTGGATTCTCGGTAGGTCCCATGGTTATCTGAATACACTATACAGTCATGGTTACCTGGCTCAAGAGTCATGATGACGAAATAATTTCCTTTTTCCTTTTCCTTTAGCTATTAGGTGGCACAGTACAAATTAATTTCCTTGTAATTCTACTAAGAAGAACAATTTTAATTTCATTTATATGTATAAACTCAACACATTTTTTTTATTTCTATTTAATAACTCAGTCATAAAAGTGAGTAAAAATAACCATTCTTGTATCGCTTGCTAACTTGTGTATATTTGCATATATAACATATAGGACATTTAGACCGCGTTTAAATGTTGAGATTATTTTAAATTATTTGAATTGATCGGTAAATAATAATGTTTTGTGAATCATATTAAGATATGTTTGAATGTATGGAGTTAGTTGAATATATGTCTTTAAATATATCCGAAACATTCTCTCACAAAATTGATAAATCTCTCATGAGATGTTGGTGGGACTTTGATCCAAAACAATCTCGTAATTTTACTCTAAAATCATAGAAATCCATTTGCAAACCCAAATCTACGAGAGAATTAGACATGAGATTAACCTCCCAGTTCAACAAAGCCTTGCTTTGTAAATTGGGTTGGCATCTGGCTTCCAACGCCACCAGCATATGGAAGGATCTCATAACTAGTAAATACCTGAAACACTCCTCCTAGTTGTCTGTGCAGATCAAATCCTCTGACTTAAAGTTTTGGAAAGATTTGCTTAATTAGAGAGATTTTCTGGCCTCCAGTTTTTGTATGTAGATTAATAATGGAACCAATACTCGAGTTTGGAAGGATTCCTGGATCCCTACCCTATCCCCCCCCAATTCCAACACTTTCGGCCTCCACCTTAGCATAAGACCCACACATGAGTCTCTGAGCTGATTATTAAGAAATCGAGGAGATGGAACACCATTCTTTTACAAATCATGTTCTCTCAAGAAATTGCTAACGAAATCGAAAAGATCCCCTTTGCCCAACTCAATTTCTTTTATATCAATGATAGCCTGAAATGGGTCCATCATTCATCAGGAAAATTCTCGATTAAATCTGTCTAGGCTGCTGTGGTCTCCCAAAATAGCAATGCTTATGTGACAAACGACCAAAACTCTTCTACCTGGAAAAAAATGTGATCCTTGAAAATTCAAGATAGACTCACGAAAAATTTTCAATAACATTCTGCCAACAAGAGCTCTCTTGAAAAACTGCATCTCCATCTCTGAAGAACAATCACAGTGTCCTATCTATAATTTGGCTAAAGAAATCGTCTACCATTTCTTCATAGAATGCTCCTACTCTAGAATCTTTTGGAGATAATTTTCCTGGTCTCTTAACATCTCTTCTATTGGGCAAAACTTCCAAGACTGGATCATGTGCATCTTAGATCCAGCCCTTGGACTCCATATTCCGAATACTCAAGTCCACAAATTTCAAATTTTTGCTGTGTTTGCTATGGATAACATATGGTTCTATAGAAATCAGCTTGTGCATGACTCTCGTCATCTTTCTATAAAACAATTTGCAATGCATGAGATTTGAAAGAAAAAAAAATGAAGTGTTGGAGAAAAGATGGACCCTTCCCCCGTGGTTAAAGTCTCAATTACTTTTGATGTAGGGGTAAAATCAAATAGAAGCACCCCAGCTCCAATATGCCGATCACACAATGGAGTTATAATTTTCATTGTGGCCAACCAACTTGGGAGTTGCAACTCAAATCTAGGAGAGGCAATGGCAGCATTTATAGGGGAGTCAAAGAAGCACATTCCAGGAAATTTAAGAGCATCTCAGTTGAAGGAGACTCCCAGAGAATGTCAGTTTTGACAGAGCCAGAACATACACAAAACTGGATAGCAGAAGGTATTATAAGGGATACAAGAATAATGCTGGACAAGTTTGAAGCTTAGGAAGCCAAAAAAATATGTCGTTTTCAAAATCGATGCTACCACGACATTGCGCAATACGTAGCAGTAGAATTACTGGAAGCATCGCTCTGATCAAAGTTTCTCAATGCCTACTAGAGTTTCATAGCGGAAAGGATCCACCGGATGTAATTTATTAGCTGTCTTAGAGCATTAGCATTGGATTCATCATTTTTATCTTCAAAATTTGATGAAAAGTATATATTTTTCATAAATCCAAAACCTCTCTATCCATAACCTCACATTGGATTAACCATTAGATTCATCAAAATAATAATATAATATTATTTCGTTAATAATAATATTTTTAATTTATTTTTTTCATATTTGACAATTACACTAACTATATGTTAATTAATAATTTAATTTAATATTTAAATTATTATCTCCTAACTTAAATATATTGTGGCTCAAAATTGGGAAACAATAATTTAAATAAATAAAATAATGGTTATAGAGTGTGAATAGTGAGTCTTCAAATTTGAAGATGAAGATGAATGTATTGTAGCTAAAAGCTTGACATTTGAGCATATGATGAATCCAATACCAGGATTTTAAAACCAAAATATCAAATTTTGAAGATTGGACTCATTTGATGAGTCCAATGCTAATGCTCTTATAGCTTTATATTTTTATAGTTTTATAGTTCTATATTTTTGTAATGTCTGTAATCTATAAACTCTTTGTATCTATCTTTACTTTAATGCAAGTTCTTTTCCTGAGAAAAAAAAAAAGTAACTGATCGAACCTTCTAAATTAACATGATGATTTTCAACTCGAATTTTAGATTCCATAATCCAACAAGAATTCTTTGGTTCCGGTTAGTCAACAGGTACGTACAGCTTCCTTCAAAATAGGGTGGGGGCGCCCTACTTCAACTTTAAAAAGATAGTACATTTTTTTTTAATAATTAAAAAATAAACCAAACTGTAAGATGACACATACTAACGTACGTGCTACATAATTTTGAAGACCCCTCATGATCATGTTAAAGCCTACTAATATTAATAATTTCTTTGCACATGTTTTGACCATGTAGTCAATTAAAGATCTATATCATTAAGTACTCTATATATACCTTCCATGCATTTCCATGTGACTTTTATTGGTGCGTAGGACCATGCATATATCTTTAAGCTAGCCAATAAATTCGGTGATAAAAATCCAGAATCTTATGATCTCATGCAGTGGGCACTGGGCGGGTGGGTGGATATGCGAATTAAAGCTTCAATAAACTTTTCCAGGAAATTTAAAGAAAAATACTTGGGATCAAGAATGATTCCCCAAAGTTACTGATGTTTTTTTATTTAGTAATTAATAAAGTGATTTTTAGTAATCCGTAAATATTTTAAAATGTTTAAAAATATTTTTTTAAAAAATAAAAATATTTGCATTTATAATCCCTACATGTACAAGAGCACCCTTCTCAATACGTTGCCGGTAGGCCTGCAACCCAATCCACCAAAGATAGATTTGGGATCGACCCGACCCGACCCGACAACAAGCTAGATCAAAACAAGTCCGACCCAACCTGCGGCAGTCGGGTTGGGTTAAAAAATCTCAGAATCGAATGCTCACATCTTTTCTTTTCCTTCATTTTATCTACCTTACTCACCTCCAAATGGTGCGTTGAGTCCTTTTATTTCTTCAGCCTCATACGATGCATATCTTCTCCCTTCTTCCACGATGCATTGAGTTTCTTCACTTCACTTCCTCTTCCATCAATTCCAAAGCCCTCTTTTCAAACTTGGCTTCTTCCTCACAGCAATAACTTTCTCTCTCTTACCCTTCCATTCTCTGTCTTCATAAGGATTATAACACTTTTCGTTTGTCTTAAATGATCAGTTTTTAGAGAAAATCTACTACGCCTAAAACAATTTTCAAAAGGCTATCCTCTCTCTCTGAAATGAATCTGCAGGAATGAAATCACTTGAACCCACAATCAATTTGAAAACTTTCCTAAAAAAGCTAAAATCAAGTCAATAGATGTAAAATCTAGACACGTTGAGAATTCGTTTCAAGAACCTAAATTATATTAAAATCTAGACACATTGAAGAACTTGTCTCAAGAACCCAGATTACAATTATGAACGCCACAAAGATTGTGATTTATCTTTAATAAGTTCAAAAGTTCAATCAAGAACAAGAGGAGTAAACTCAATTTACAATAAAAATTCAATATTGTCTAAGGAAGAACTTGTGTTGGATGTCTACAAGGTATTTAAATACCTAAATCCCAATTAACTCTAAGCCAAAACAAGGCCCATTTGACCCAAAATACCCATGGATGAAAAGTATCGCATCTACAGTAACACGGCTACAGTACTTCTTGAAACCCTAATTCAACAAAAAAAAAAACATATGTGGGACAAGCATCCTCAAGCACGATTATTCTAGATTAATTCTTATGACTAATAAAATAAATCATTTAAATGATTTAAACAAATTGAAAGCCTTCAAGAACAATAGACCCAAACAATAACTCTAAGTCATGTCTTCCACAGCTTGTATCAAGTGGATCAAAACAGGTTCCCCTTCTTTCAAGCTCATCTTGAGTGTTGGACTCTTACTAACTTCATCCCAAGTGAATTACACTAATCATTGCATTGCTTCTTTTATCTTCTTGGCTCTTGATCTTGTAATTGGCCCCTCTGAAACTTGCAAAAGATCTTTAAAACTAGGTCCATCTTGGTGCCTGTTACTCTCTCTCAAGATTCAACCCATTAGTTCCCCTGCAACTTCATGGGCATTCCATAGGTTGAAGTTCGCCATGGGAGAATATGTTGGTAGCCCATTTTCGCCAAGGATCTAGAACTAAATGAGAAAGAAGGCAAGATGCTTGGTTCTCATGACAAAGGTAGCTGGATTACGAGACCTACCATCGCCATACTTTTCTTTAGCTTCGTGCCACCATAGGATTACGAGACCCACTAGCACCATGACCACAGACTTGGGAGAATTGGAACTGAAACAGATAGGAAGAATCCACACATGAGTGCGACGAATTTGGAGGAAATGGCTTACCACACTTTCAATCAAAACACCCAATATTTTCGTGTTTAGATTTGATACTTGCGACAATGAGTAGCGATGGTGAGCGGCGCGATGGACTTGTAAGGTTAGGGTTTTCATCCGTGGTAGTGCGGTATTTGGAGCCTGAAGGCTAGGGTTTGAGAGAAGTGAAGGTACTTGGGTAAGAACAATTTTATACTTTTGTCGGTGTAATACAAAAAATTCAAACCCATTATTTATCGGATTGGTAAACCGATCATTGTAATGACCCGACATGTGCCAAGTCAGGTCGGGTCGAGTCTCACAGATCACTCGGTTTGCCCGGTCATATGCACAGACCTAGCTACTGGACCAGATTTAGGTTGCGTTTGGATGTTGAGAGGAGTTGAGATGAGTTGAGTTTTTTATGAATAGTAATGAGTTGAGATTGTTGAATGAGTTTGATGGAGTCCATTTAAAGTGAGTTTAAAATATGTTTGGATGTTAAGATGAGTTTAGATATATTTTTATAAAAAGTTGTAAAAGAAATGAGTCCCACCATTATTTTATACTGTTCATGTTACAGTAAAAACGGAATACTTTCCGTATCTGGTGCCAAGAAACTCCATGGGTTTTTAATTTGGCTCCATTGGCACTGTAGCCATGCCGCCAGCCTTGACCATGTAGGCCATGGAAAATTGCCATACGGTTTTTTTTTTTGAATTGTGAATAGTGTCCGTATTCTTTGATTATTGTTATTCAAGCTGCCTTCTTGCGATTCCAACTAACATTCCTAAGGCGCGCGATCAAGATTAACGGATTTTGAAGTCACACGGGAGTTTTCAGATTGTTGGGGAAGAAGGACAGAAAAGAGAGAGGGAGAGAGGAGGCTACGTTTTAACGAAAAGGAGAAAAAAAAAATTCAAGGAGGCAGACGAGTCAGGAATCTCTGCAAAGGGGGAAAATATCGCGTCCATCTACAGTGTAGAAATGAGTTTCAAATTGAAACTAGCTTGAAAGTTCGTTTGGATGGCAGACGAAGTTCAAAAACAAACTAAGTTCAGCTACTTTCAACATCCAAACATACCCTTAAATCACCAGGGCTGTACACAGTGTACATGATTTAGATATATATACTTTCATGTACGCAATTTAGCGGGTGAGAAACAAAGAATATCATGAGTACTGTTTGTCTGTCTTTATAAGTACAATACAAGGAGATGAAGCTCGCTCATGCCATTATGGCATTGGCCTCTAGTACGTACTCATCGGCTTAGAGCGTACTATTTTAATTTGTTCTAGGTTGGTGGATAGTTGGGGTCAGATATATTATAATTAGTATGACTCAAATATTAATCCTGTTGGAATAATTAATTAGTTAATTAGCGTTTAATTGCGACTACTTCTTGTTTAAACTTTTAATACTGAATCATGATTTCCGCCTATTGCATGCATGGTGAAAACTATTACCTAGCTAGTACTTCATTTTACGAAAAAATTATTGTTTATAGATACAGTGATAGAGTGTGCAAATGTCGCGTAATTTTTTTAAAAAATAATAAAATTTATTATTAAAAAATTTATTTTTTATCATTTGATTTTCATATTTACTCACTTTTTTTAAAAAAAATTACGCGACACTTACCTATTTTACTATTACAAATATCATTTTTTTTATTTTGAACTTTATAAGGTGGTTTAATTTTTGTTCTACTTGCTTTTTTTTTTTTTTTTTAATCAAAAGAAAGAATCAACTCCGCATAATCTCTATCGACAACGGATCGAAAATCAAACACATGTCATGTGCCTTTCTTGTCAATTGTTTTTTTATTATTATTATTATATAATTATAGTACTTTATTATAATATGGCTTCGATCGACTTGGGTCCAGTTGCTTATTAGTGTTGGATTTTATTTGACACGTACGATCTTTATATCTTTAGTTATGGGACACGTGACATGCAATAATCTGAAGGGGTCTAGAAGTACTGGACCCAAGCCAATTTCTTTTGATAGTATATATAAGTACTACTTATAATAGTATTCAACAAAGAAAATATATATATATATATGTCACAAGGAATTTACGTACGTACGTACAAAAGCTAATTAATGTATTTAATATATATTTGTATATATATATATATATATATTAAATTTCTTTATACTATGTTTTGATCAACTACCTAGAATATTGATCAAGTGATCTTTTGAAATTTTAGGAAGCCTAGCTCCTAACTGTATACATTAATTGTTAATGTTACTTGTATCGATCTTCAGGATAAAATTAGATGCTCAAAATAGGAGTACTCACGCATTATATATATTAATTTATCCCTCCAAATCTAATCTCTACACTTTAAAGTACAGAAATGATAGAGCTGTATTCTGATGCTAAACTTTCAATGCCAATATGCCACTAATTATGAGTAATGACCACTATAAGAAAGACCGACTATTGTCATTAATTTATTATAATTAAAAAATTATTTATAATTAATTTTAATTATAAATAATTATTTCGTTAGAATTAATCGATCATAAATAAATAATTTTTTTTTTTTTTGTTTTAAGTGAACCATGCTTGCATGGCCTAATTATAATTCAAATTATAAAATGAGTCAAAGCTGTGGACCTAGCTAGCTAGTACAACCTTTACATGAATGTACGTGTGGTTCTGCAGTACTCCTTTGGTCCATCGTTTTAATAATTAATCTGACTTTGGTTTTCCTTTTCTTTTTCCTTTCCATGATCAATTTCTTCCTCACTAATTATGCGTGCGCTCAATATGTATACATAAGTTGATCCAATGTTCGATTTAGGTGGTATTTTTTGTATCATGAGTACACATGGGTATATCACACTACAACAGATGATGTTATGGTAATTTCAGATGATCTATAAATAGTAATAAATAATAATAAAAAAATAATAAATAATTTATAAATAGTATTAATAAGGTAGTCTGATCAGATCTCAAATCACCTTACTAATGAAACGTAGCCTTAATTTTAATAAAGCAACGGTAATTAATATACAATATTTTGAAAAAAAAACATCCATGCATGGAGATGATTATTGATAAACTAGGAGGGGAGAATTTTTCAAAACCAAAGACTTAGGTGCCGTTTGGATAGTGAGTTGATGAGATAAGTTGAAATGAAAGTTAAAAGTTGAATAAAATATTGTTATATATTATTTTTTAATATTATTATTATTTTAGAATTTGAAAAAGTTAAATTATTTATTATATTTTATGTAAAAATTTAAAAATATTATAATAATAAGATGAAATAATTCTTATATGGAAACCGAATATTAATGCATGCATGCATGCATCCATGGTCGGGATAACGAATTAGCTAGATGAGATCGGACTGCAACTAATTAAAGTACATATATAGCTAAAGCTCAGGCTTAACGTCAAGAAAGGGACAAACGTACAGCTTCTAATGTTGTTGAGATCCCCAATATACTCATGCATAATGAAATTAAGAATCGTTATCTTTAGTTCCAATCCACTTACCTGACTGGAAAAGCTAGCTTTATAAAGCATAATTATGGCAATGCTATAGAAGAAGGCCGTGATGATCATGAATGCATGGCCAGGACTTGGCTTCATAATTAAGACAATCACACGCATGCACGTACATCACGATCCCCCAGCTCGATCACTTGGTTTTCTTTTTCTCATCCACAATGATTTTTTCCTTCCCAAATCTATGTATACAAGTATATAGAATATTATGTACGATACGACCATTAAAAAGAAAAAACATGAACATAGGGAGAGAATAGATAAGAGAGAAATTAGAAAGTTTTTACCCGATCGATCGACCGCTTCCTCATC